>NC_069502.1:41379178-41429178 GCF_027579735.1 Bombina bombina
ATAATTCCTCACTTGTCTGCCTGGCAGAGGCAGTAAAGAGGCTCACAGATAGGCCGCAAACGCCATCGCTTACATCCTCCGTCATCTCCCTGCAGGGACCCTGAATCACGTCTGTTAGACTCACATTCAGCTGGTGGGCATCGCAAAAGACGTCACACTCCCCCCCCCCCACAAGTACCTCTCCTCCAAAGTCCAAATCCCGCCGCAAGAATTAATTAATATCCCCCCCCCAAGATATATCATATCTAATTTTTGCACTAAAGCACTTTTTTAATTGTGATTTCCATCTCATAAATATGCATATATTTTTCAAATCCAAATTTAAAAATATATTACAATATTATTCTAATAGCTGTTTATTAGCAAAATATTAACATCTTTATTCATTTTTATTTCACATGATGTCAATTAATATTCAGGTGTACATTGTTAATAAATGTATATGTACTTCTATCAAGAATGTTATGCCATTTTAGAATACTTGAGGATACGTGTCTGAAATTAATACAGTAAATGCTATCTAACATTAGTCAACGTGGCATGTGTAAATATTCTGATTAATATTCCACAAACATATGTTGTTTGCTCCTTCAGATGAAGCTAATAAGGGTTATCCAGTTGTAGAAGAGTTGAAAAGTAAAAACTCCTTCCTGTTGATATGGCCAAATACCTTGCATTCATTCTTATAGTCCTATGTGGAATGTAATATCTGAAACCTATACCTATCATGACTAAAGCACTCCTTTTTGTCAAGAATATTATTAAATATTTAGACTAATTAGAGAAATGTATCTCTAAGATATTTAAGCACTGATGTATGCACAACATATATGTGATTGCCATGATATAGAGGTGATTAATACATTTTAATTGACATCATATGAACAGACACAGACTCTGGGACCAATGCACAATGCACTTTTAAATTGTTTAAAAAACTCCATGTTAAAGTAAATACTTCATATCTCTTGAAGTATGTAATATTTAGCATGTATGTACTTTGGTTAATATTCTAAATATTGCAAATGTATTCTCTGCTTTAGCAGACATGATATTACATATATTCTATAAATATTAGTACTATGCCACATTGTACTTTAATGTGTCATCGTTTTTGTATTGCATAAATATGTTTACTGATTTTCACATAGAAAATTACATATGAATGAGGGTAAATCTGTAATAATAAAACTCATCTTCATGATAAATAAATTATTTCCTTTGACTTATTTTTCTATATTATTTTTCTGGGGACTGTTGCAAATTTTAACTTGCCCTCCAGCTGTTGATAATTATAAATTTAAAATAACGTTGAAATAGTTTAAAATATGACAATTGTAAATAGAAATACCAATATTAAGGGGTAACTATATGGTACTACCAGTGCCACAAGAGGGGTTACTGTGTTGCCGTAATTCATATTAATTTAACAGCTATCGTAGAATAATTTAAAGTCACAGCATATACCTTATGCAGACATAATCTATATTAATCGAGCTGATAGCTAATGTCAAGAAATAGTTTATGAACTATTTAAAGACACAGTACTCATGGTTATCTAAAAAGTATCTAAAAAGTAGCTTATCATTTTACCACTAATAAGATTTTATGAATGTCACTCTAGTTACAACATAATTTACTTATTGTGAAATTGAAACAGTATTACACCGGAGGTGTGTTTTTAATTAAGTGTGCGAGCAGCAAGTAGCTCTCTTCAAATCTTGCTGTTTTTATTTATTAATTAATTAAAAGTTATATTTTATCATTTTTGTTTCAATATACATAGTGCAAAAAAGCAATTCTTTTTTCAGAACTTATCCACCTCTTCATGGTATTTGTTCTTACTAGTCTTATTTAATCATTGCTTAAAAGCACTACTACTTATATTAACCTATATATATTATTTTTGACAAGGTTAGTAAGTAGAAATTCTATAATAAAAAAAACAGTTTTCTCTCTTTCAGCTAGATTAAGAGTTTTGTATTATGAGTGAAAAAGCATAGTTATGCTTCATAACACTGCTTTTTCCCTAAAGCCGCTTGTGAGCAGGATGTGATGTCACTAGTTTGTAGGCGGGGCTTAGGTCCGGTGTCTGTGTCGCTGTTAGTTTAGTACAATCAACCTGACCAGATGTGTATTGCTATGCTCTGTAATAAAATAGAGTTGTACCATCATTGCTGTGTCCTGCATATGTCCTGCATCTCATGGCATGGTGTCAGAAGTTCTGGACTGCGCTTCTGTTCCTGATCGATTGCAATGTCAAAGTTTACCCCACCTGAGCCTTTTGACTTCTCTCAGCCTGCAGCTTGGCCCACATGGCGTCAGCGGTTTCAGCGCTTCAGGATTGCTTCCAAACTGAACAAGGAGAGTGGTGAAGTACAAGTTAATTCTCTTTTATACTCTATTGGGAAAGATGTGGAGCCAGTGTTCAATGCTTTTACTTTCCAAGAGGGGGAAGAATTTGACTTTGATATAGTTATGGATAAACTCAGTGCCCACTTTGTGCCAAAAGAAATGTGATTCATGAGAGAGCTTGTTTTCACAAACGTAATCAGTGTGTGGGAGAATCTGTGGAGTCATTTGTGCGCAGCCTGTATGAACTAGCTGAATTCTGTGAGTTTGGTGTTGCTAAAGAAGAGCAAATCAGAGACAGAATAGTTATTGGGATTGCAGATGCTGAAGTCTCACTGAAGCTGCAGTTAGAGCCTGATTTAACATTAGATGGGGCTATTAGGATGGCCCGCCAGAGTGAACTGGTGAAAAAGCAAAGTGCTGATCTGAGGTCTGAGAGTATTGTGGATGAAGTGCAACAGTCTAGGAAAAATGCTAGTGAAAGGCACAGTGTGAGCGGTAGATCTAAAGTACTGGAAAGGCCTAGAAGTGGATGGGCGCAACATGCCCGATGCACGCGGTGCTACCGCGCTCATGATCAGAGTGTTATATGCCCGGCCAGGGATAAAAGATGCAGAAAATGTAACAGAATGGGCCATTTTGAAGTGGTGTGTAGAACTGAATACATTAAGGAGATGCAGGTGGACGGTGACCAGGAGGGTCAGGAAGTGTCTTTTGTGGGTTCTGTTGTGGAACGGCCAAGCTCAGAGGAAGATTGGAAAGTTACTTTTACTGTAATGGGAGACAAAGTTGATTTTAAGATTGACACAAGAGCAGATATCACTGTAATGTCTTTTGCTGAATTTATGAAACTGCCTCGACAGCCCCAGCTGGTGAAGGTTACTACAAATGTCCATAGTCCTGGTGGCCGCATTGATTGTGCGGGGAAATTTCTTGCCAGCTGTGAGTACAAGCAAAGAAAGTTCACCATGTGGGTGCATGTGATTCGAGGTCAGTGTATTAACAATTTATTGAGCAGAAAAGCAGCCTGTGACTTGGGCCTCATGGCCAGAGTGAATGAGATTTCCGAAGATATGTTTGGCGAGTTGGGCCTACTGAATTGCAAACCAGTTCGTATAGCACTTAAAAGTGACGCAGTCCCATACAGTATTTCTACTCCTCGTAGAATTCCGTTCCCGCTCATGCCTCAAGTGGAGAAGGAGCTTATGCGCATGAAGTCTATGGGGGTTATTGAAGAGGTTGTTGAAGCGACTGATTGGTGTGCCCCCATTGTTCCAGTTGCAAAGAAAAACGGAAAGGTGCGCATCTGTGTGGACCTGAAAAGGTTGAATGAGGCAGTGAAGAGAGAGAGATTTGTGCTGCCGACATTAGAAGATATAGCTCCAAAGTTGGCTGGGGCGAAGTTCTTTTCCACATTAGACGCTTCTAGCGGCTTTTGGCAGATCCCCCTGGATCCAAAGTGCCGCAAACTGACTACCTTTATCACACCGGTAGGTTGGTTCTGCTTCTGCAGACTCCCCTTTGGGATATCCTCCGCTCCTGAAATCTTTCAAAAGGAAATGAGTTCTCTCCTGAGTGACCACGTGGGCACAGCGGTCGTCATGGACGACATTCTAGTGTATGGGTCTACAGTGGAGGAGCATGATCAGCGTTTGAGTTGTGTGCTACAGGCTATCAAAGAGTCTGGGCTGAAGCTGAATAAAGAAAAATGTAATTTTAGGAAAACTGAATTATGCTACTTTGGGCATATCATCAACGGGGATGGCATCAAGCCAGACCCCGAGAAAATTCGTGCTATTGAACAGATGAAAAGCCCTTCTGATGTACATGAGCTGAGACAGATATTTGGCCTTGTAAATTACGTGGGCAAGTTTCTTCCAGATTTATCAACAGTTTTACACCCTATCACAGAGTTGCTTAAAAAAGACGTTGCCTGGGTCTGGGGACCTTCACAAGATAAAGCTTTCCTGCACGCCAAGTCCCTGCTGGGGTCTGCCCCAGTGCTGGGGTTCTACGACCCTTCAAAGAAGACTGTGGTTAGTGCCGATGCAAGCAGTTATGGGTTGGGGGCTGCACTCCTGCTGCTGAATGACAACAAACTACAGCCCATCGCCTACTGTTCCCGCACACTGACGGCTGCGGAGTCAAAATACGCTCAAATTGAGAAAGATTGCCTGGCTGCAGTTTGGGCCTGTGAGCGCTTTCAGCGTTATCTAGTGGGTTTGGAGAAATTTAGTCTGGAAACTGACAACAAACTGCTAGTCCCTCTAATCAATTCTTATGACATTGACAAAACACCCTTGAGATGCCAGAGACTTTTAATGAGACTGCTCAGGTTCAATGTTCAAGCAGTGCATGTGCCGGGGAAACAACTGGTTGTGGCAGATACACTATCCAGGCTCCCGCTGGCTGCTGCTGAAGAATCCTCCACAGAATCGGATGTGAAAGTGTATGTTGATTCAGTTCTGGCCTCTAAGTCCATCTATTCAAGGAAACTGGAATAGATAAAGAAAGAGACATATTTGGACACAGATCTGCAAGAAGTTATAAAGTACATAAAAGAAGGCTGGCCCGAGAGACGGGCAGCCTGGATGTCCTTAAGCGCTTACCAGCCGGAGAGGTCTCAGCTCACGGAGCTGGAGGGGTTGGTGCTGTTCCAAGACCGCATTGTAATTCCTGTCAGCATGAGGAAGGAGATGTTAAACAGGATTCACGATGGCCACTTAGGCATTACAAAGTGCAGAGAAAGGGCAGCTACTGCTGTGTGGTGGCCTGGGATCAGCTCCGACATTGCAAATCATGTGTCTAAATGTGCCTTTTGCCGGGAACGCCGGCCTACTCAGAGATGGGAGCCCTTGATGTCTACTCCGCTGCCACCGGGCAGAAAATAGCTGCTGATTTGTGTGAACTGCACGGGAAAAAGTTTCTTGTTGTGATCGACTACTATTCCAGGTATTTGGAAGTTGCACCCCTGAATGATATCACAAGTCAGGCTGTTATCATTCACCTGAAGAGCTTGTTCGCCCGCTGGGGCATTCCAATGGAGCTAGTGAGTGATAATGGTATGCAGTTCGCTTCTACAGAGTTCAGTGCTTTCAGCAGGGAGTACGATTTTGTACATTCCACGTCAAGTCCACATTATCCGCAGGCCAACGGAATGGCTGAAAGGGCAGTTCAAACAACAAAATTCATTCTAAAGCAATCTGAGCCGTACCTAGCCCTCTTGTCATACAGGGTGACGCCCATTCAAGCCACCGTGTTTAGCCCGGCACAGCTGATGCTAGGACGCCAGATTCGCACCACTTTACCCTCAGTGGGTGTCTTCAGGCCCCCTAGCCCTGTTCCTCGGGACGAAGTCCTTAGGAGGGATGAAGAGGCCAAAAAGGGTTATCGTTTCTTCTACGACAGGAGACATTCTGTCAGGCCCTTACAGGAACTGAAAGCGGGCCAAAGTGTCAGAATTAAACTGGACGATGAGAAGAAATGGAAGACGCCTGCTACGGTAGTTGGCCGCTCTCCAGAACCAAGGTCTTATACAGTCCTTACGGAGGGAGGGACGGTTACACGCCGTAACCGAAGACATCTTCAGTCTGTACCTGAGAGTTTGGAACTGGATGCCTCAGTACCACCGCCAGTGGGATCCCCTGTTCTAAGAAAGGTGCCTTCCCCTCAGCAAGATCACAGCGGGGATATATCTTTGCCTCCAGCAGACTCTAATTCACCATCTTCTGTATCAGAGGACAGTTCTTGCAAAGTTACATCAAGCGGAAGAGTGGTGAAACTTCCGGCCCGATATAGGGACTGACTTTAGCTAGAACAGTGACTGGAAGTATGGGCAGAATAATCCCATGGTCACTGTGGACTAGGGTAGTCTACCCCGATGTCCAAGTCAGGATGTAATTTATTTGTTCATGTTTTCTAACCTATTTGTTTTTATAATGTTCAAAAACAAAAATGTTGTTGTATACTCAGTTGGTGTACCTTGTTATCTGTTATATGCAAATGTATGCTTCGCCTTTGAAAAAGGGGAAGATGTGATGAGAGCAGGATGTGATGTCACTAGTTTGGGGGCGAGGCTTAGGTCCGGTGTCTGTGTCGCAGTTAGTTTTAGTACCATCAACCTGACTAGATGTGTATTGCTATGCTCTGCAATAAAATAGTGTTGTACCATCATTGCTGTGTCCTGCATATGTCCTGCATCTCATGACACCGCTATTACGAGTCTTTCAGGTATAGGTGTACCTCACACCTTTTTGGCCGTCACGCAACGTCAGTACCGCACTTTAAAAAAAGTCCTTTTTCAATGGGACTCCCATAGTGCCGGTATTACGAGTTTGCCTGGGAGGCCAAAAAGTGAGCGGTTTACTCTATAACCACAAGATCCATAATGCCATCTAAAAGTCAGAAGTTATGAGTTTAATGCTACAAAGCTGTAACATAAAACTCATAACTAAAGTGTTAAAAAGTACACTAACACCCATAAACTACCTATTATCCCCTAAACCGAGGCCCTCCCGCATTGCAAGCACTAAAATAAAATTATTAACCCCTAATCTGCCGCTCCGGACATCGCCGCCACAATTTTTTTTATTAACCCATATTCCGCCATTCCCCAACATCGTTGCCACAATAATAAACATATTAACCCCTAAACTACCACCATCCCGCATCGCAAACACTATTTAAAGATTATTAGCCCCTAATCTGCTGTCCGCCCACACCGCCGCTATAATAAACCTATTAACCACTAAACCGCAAGTCCCACACAATAAAATATACTAAAATAAATTATTAACCCCTAAACCTCTGACCTCCCACATTACTAACTCTACATATATATATATATATATATATATATATTAACCCCTAATCGTAACCCTAACGTAACCCTAACCCTAAATCTAACCCTAAGCCTTACACCCCCTAACTTAAATATAATTAAAATAAATCTAAATAAACCTTACAATTATTAACTAAATAATTCCTATTTAAAACTAAATACTTACCTGTGAAATAAAACCTAAGCTAGCTACAATATAACTAATAGTTACAGGTAAGTTTGTATTTAATTTTAAATAGCATTATTTAGTTAATAATTGTAAAGTTTATTTAGCTTTATTTTAATTATATTTAAGTTAGGGGGTGTTGGGTTTAGGGTTATGTTAGAGTTAGGGTTAGACTTAGGGTTACGTTAGGGTTAGGTTTAGGGGTTAATAACTTTAGTATAGTGGCGGAGACATTGGGGGCGCGATCCGATAAACGGCGCAGTTTGCGGCGCAAGCGAGGGAACCCGCGTCGCCCGCAGTTTCAGCTCGCAACTCGAGCTATCCAATATGCGGCGCCTTCAGTTGCTAAAGTGGCGCAAGTCTGACAAAGTAGCGATGTCCAGAAATCTACGTAAGTACAGATTTTTGGAGTCGCCAGTGACTTGCGCCACGTTAGAAACTGCCGGCGCCTACAAAACCTGACTAAAGTCTAAATCACCCGCACTGTCTAACACGCCTCCTAAACATAGCCCGACATGTCTAACCCTCTATCCGCTATTCCCCCTCACTAGCCTAACAATAAAAAAAAGTTATTAACCCCTAAACCGCCGCTCCCGTAGCCCGCCGCAACCTAATAAAGTTATTAACCCCTAAACCGCCGCTCCCGTACCCCGCCGCCAGCTATATTAAATCTATAACCCCCTAAAGTGAGCCCCTAACACCGCCGCCATCTATTTTAAAATTATTAACCCCTAATTTAATCTACCTACCCCGCCGCCAGCTATATTATCTATATTAACCCTAAGTATATTATAGTTAATATAGTTATTACATTATATATATTAACTATATTAACCCTAATTATATTAGGGTTAATATAGTTAATATAGTTACTATAGTATTTATATTAACTATATTAACTCTATCTAACCCTAACACCCCTAACTAAATTTTTATTAAATTAATTTAATTCATATTATAAACTAAAATATTCCTATTTAAATCTAAATACTTACCTATAAAATAAACCCTAAGATAGCTACAATATAATTAATAATTACATTGTAGCTATGTTAGGGTTTATATTTATTTTACAGGTAAATTGTTAATTATTTTAACTAGGTATAATAGCTATTAAATAGTTATTAACTATTTAATATCTACCTAGTTAAAATAATTACCCAATTACCTGTAAAATAAATCCTAACCTAAGTTACAAATACACCTACACTATCAATAAATTAAATAAACTACAAATATATATCTAAAAATACTATTAAATAAACTAAATTACAAAAAAAAACAAACACTAAATTACAAAAAATAAAAAAAAGATTACAAGATTTTTAAGCTAATTACACCTATTCTAAGCCCCCTAATAAAATAATAAAGCCCCCCAAAATAAAAAAAATTCCCTGCCCTATGTCTAAATTAAAAAAAATTCAAAGCTCTTTACCTTACCAGCCCTTAAAATGGCCTTTTGTGGGGCATGCCCCAAAGAATTCAGCTCTTTTGCATTTCAATAAATATACAATACCCCCCCCCCACATTACAACCCACCACCCACATACCCCTATTCTAAACCCACCCAAACCCCCCTTAAAAAAGCCTAACACTACCCCCCTGAAGATCTCCCTACCTTTTCTTCACCACACCGGGCCGAACTCCTCATCCGATCCGGGCGATGTCTTCCTCCATGCGGCAAAGAAGAATTCTTCATCCCAGCGACGTGTTCCTCCAAGCGGCAAAGAAGAATTCTTCATCCCGGTGATGTCTTCCTCCAAGCGGCAGCAAAGTCTTCTTCCTTCCAGCAGCATCTTCCATCAAGCGGCATCTTCAACCTTCTTTCTTCGCTAAATTTAGTTTAGTTTATTTAATTGTATTTTTAGATAGATATTTGTAGTTTATTTAATTTATTGATAGTGTAGGTGTATTTGTAACTTAGGTTAGGATTTATTTTACAGGTAATTGGGTAATTATTTTAACTAGGTAGATATTAAATAGTTAATAACTATTTAATAGCTATTATACCTAGTTAAAATAATTAACAATTTACCTGTAAAATAAATTATAAACCCTAACATAGCTACAATGTAATTATTAATTATATTGTAACTATCTTAGGGTTTATTTTATAGGTAAGTATTTAGATTAAATAGGAATATTTTAGTTTATAATATGAATTAGATTTATTTAATAAAAATTTAGTTAGGGGTGTTAGGGTTAGATAGAGTTAATATAGTTAATATAAATACTACAGTAACTATATTAACTATATTAACCCTAATATAATTAGGGTTAATATAGTTAATATATATAATGTAATAACTATATTAACTATAATATATTTAGGGTTAATATAGATAATATAGCTGGCAGCGGGGTAGGTAGATTAAATTAGGGGTTAATAATTTTTATATAGGTGGCGGCGGTGTAAGGGGTTAGATTAGGGGATAGATAAGGTAGATGGCAGCGGTGTAAGGTGTTCACATTAGGGGATAGATACGGTAGATGGCGGCGGTTTTAGGGGTTCACATTAGGCGATAGATCAGGTAGGTGGCGGCGGTTTTAGGGGCTCACAGTAGGGGGTTAGTTTATGTAGATGGCGGCGGGGTCCGGGAGCGGCGGTTTAGGGGTTAATAACTTTATTAGTGATTGCGGCGGGGGATCGCGGTTGACAGGTAGATAGACATTGCGCATGCGTTAGGTGTTAGGTTTTATTTAGCAGATCGAGGGTGACAGATAGATAGACATTGCGCATGCGTTAGGTGTTAGGTTTATTTTCTAGCTAGTTTAGGGAGTTACAGGGCTCCAATAGTCAGCGTAAGGCTTCTTACGGCTGCTTTTTGTGGCGAGGTGAAAATGGAGTAAGATTTCTCCATTTTCGCCACGTAAGTCCTTACGCTGTATATTGGATACCAAACTGCGCTGTTTTGGTATACCTGTCTATGGCCCAAAAAACTACGGGCGACGGCAGAAATATACGGGCGTAACTTCTAGGTTACGCCGTATATAGGATACCAAACCAGCGCAAATATTGGCGTCGCCGGCTTTTGCGGGCGACGATTTTTATCGGATCGACCCCTGGGGTGGCAGATTAAGGGTTAATTACTGTAATGTAGGTGGTGGCAATGTTAGGGGCAGCAGAGTAGGGGTTAATAACTGTATGTAGGTGGCGGCGATGTTAAGGGCGGCAGATTAGGGGTGTTTAGACTCGGGGTTTATGTTAGGGTGTTAGGTTTAAACGTAACTTTTTCTTTCCCCATAGACATCAATGGGGCTGTGTTATGGAGCTTTTGTTTCCGCGGTCGCAGGTGTTAGGCTTTTTTTTTGCCGGCTCTCCCCATTGATGTCTATGGGGAAATTGTGCACGAGCACGTCAAAGCAGTACTTGTATTTGGGTGCGGTATGGAGCTCAACACCACCATATCGCCCGTACAATCCTGCTTTTTGGAAACCTGTAATAGCAGCACTATAGGGAGGTGAAATAACGCCGCTTTTGGGGCAGTCGTTAATTTCCCTATAGCGCTCAAAACTCGTAATCTAGCTGATTGTTAATTATAGTGAGCATTTTGCAAGGCACAATCAATATTTCTGACATACAAGAGCAAAAAAAAAATATTTTACCTTAATTCAGCCGGGCCAAGAACCTGGTATTCCTTCAATGGTATCCAAATCCATTTTTTAAGAGGATATGCAGAATCAGCTGGAATATGAATTAATATATATATATAAACACACATCTTTCAATAAAGCAATGTATGACATAACATCATTTTATACATGTCTTACTATGACATAGTTAATAGTGATCTTTTAAAATGATTAACATTTTATTTATTTAAAGGGACAGTCAAGTCCAAAAAAACTTTCATGATTTAAATAGGGAATGTAATGTTTTGTTTTTTTTAACTTATTTATTTATGTTCAACCACAACATAAAGAAGAACAAAAAGAAAAGAAAGAATTAACATTAGATTAACAGGAATGGATAAAGAGACTAACATAGGATTTTCCCGTCACAGCGGGCAAAAAAAAAGAAAAAACTTTGGTGTGTATACAACTATCTTAACAATTATTAACAAACATTGCTCTATTAAATCCATACATTCAAAGAATTTACACAACAAGTGTATATTTATTCTTGTAATCTATGGTGATATATAACCACCATCATCTGTTGGGGTTGTTTTTTTCCCCCACCTTTCCCCCCTAACTTTAACCAACTTTAACCAAACAAGTAAAAAAACTGCTCAAAATAATAAAAAAAAAGGAGGAGAGGAATGGACGTATGGAGACAATGAAAGGATAAAGATATGGAGGCAAAAAGTTACCATACACCCAGCAGAACCAATTCTGAGTTTCTAAATGGGTATATTAGATGGTCAATTTCGTTAGTCAAAAAGGTTTTAATAAAAAAAGAGAGACCATTTTAAAAAAGGTTACTTACGTTGCGTACATCATTTATACGTGTATCGAACTGTTCTAGGATACATTGTTTCTTCATACAGTTCCTGATTTCGGGGATACTGGGAATCAAGCTCTCTTTCCATTTCCTAAAGATTAAGTATCTAGCAGCTAGTAAAGCCATATTAGTTATTTTCTTCTTAGTGTGTAATATTTTTTTCATCTGTCCAGAGAAACACTATATAAGCCAATGAAAGGACCAAAGGGGAGATTCCTAATGTCTTTTTAAGCCAATACTCTAATTTCAACCAAAAACATCTGATTTTTTAACAATCCCATATGCAGAAGGTTAGCCGAAAAGAGTGAACATTTTGGGCACTTATTAAAATTAGGATTCCCACATTTAAACCCTTTTTCGGGTGTATAATATGCCATATACAGCAGTTTGATATGGGATTCTCTCCACGAAGAGGAGAGAGTAACTCGCGGAACTTTGGTAATAGAAGATTGTATATGACTAGCTTCCACTTGGCTTAGCGATGGGGCTGGTACCCATTTGGAAGATATTTTTTCCAGATTGGTAGGACCTTTGAGGGAGTTAAGAGATTGGTAACATATGGAAATTGACATGTGACCATTCTTGACTAAGACGAGACAGTTTTCCAAGCTCCCCAATGACCAATTCCAGCCAGACTCATTTGTTAGCTTCAGAACAAAGTGTCTTGCCTGTAGATAAGCATAGAAATCTTTTTGAGGAAGGTTAAATTCGCTCCTAAGGGAAGCAAATGTTTTAACACACCTTCTCTCACTATCTAGTAGATAGGCAACCTTATCAAGGCCCAAATTATTCCACCTCTGAAATAACGCTGATTGCAGCCCCGCTTGAATTTGGGGGTTCCCCTTCAGAGGTAAATATTTAGAGACCCTTCCATCTAGTTCCAGAAGGTTACAGATCCTCCGCCATGCCTGAATTGGATTGGTGATAGACCTGAATTTTTTTACTTCATCTGGAATTACCCTATGATTAATATGAATTAATGCTATAGGAAAACATGGGGAAGTTACATTGTTCTCCAACTCGTTATCCGTTACATAATCTCTAGAAAAAACCCAATTGGTCACTATTCGTGCAAGAAATACATAGTTATAGAGTTGAAGGTCAGGTAAGGCACATCCACCGTACTTCCTGGGTAAGGAAAGTTTTGGTAGTGAAATTCTGGGTTTATTATCCTGCCAGATGAACCTTCTCAGAGCAGTTTTAAACATCCTAATATCTTTCCCTTTCAAGATCAATGGGGTATTTTGAAGTACATTCAAAAGTTTAGGAAGGAGGATCATCTTATACAGGGCTATACAACCTGAGATGGAAAGAGGAAGATTTTGCCAAGTTTTCATAGTTTCTATGTTTTTTTTCAATACCGGAAGGACATTGAGGCTATACCAGCTGTCTGGATTAGGAGAGATTGCAATGCCTAGATTTTTAATTGAATCGGAAACAATTTTAAAAGGTATATTCACAGGTGAGTCTTTAGTTTTGCTTAATCCATATCAACTCAGACTTAGTAGTATTTACCCTATATCTTGAGAATGAGCCAAATTGGTCAATAATTGATAAAAGCCTTGGTATATTAGTTTGAGTATTCATAATGTAAATGAGAATATCGTCGGCATAGAGAGCTATTTTAAGCTCTTTCTTAACTATCTTAATACCTTCAATTTGTTGTCTGATTAGAATAGCAAGGGGTTCAATTGCAATGTTGAAGAGAAGAGGGGAGAGAGGACACCCCTGCTTGGTACCTCTTCCTAGCTTTATGTCTGTGGATATCCTACCATTAACTACCAATCTTGTACATGCCTTATTGTACAACTTATCAATAAATTTGAGAAACTTACCTTGGAACCCGAATTGAGAGAGGGTAAAAAATAGATGGTCATAGGGAACTGAGTCAAATGCCTTTTCCACAACAATTGAGACAATTGCCATGTCAGAAGTTTCCTCATCCCCGTCCCAGCTTCTCCAACATTTTGAAATAGTCAATAGTAACAAAAAGTTCCCGTATTTTTGCAGAGGAATTTCTGTTAGTCAAGAATCCTGTTTGATTTTTATGAATGATAGTAGGAAGAAGAGTTTGTAGTCTACGGGCCAAAAAAGAAGTTAGCAATTTGTAATCCATGTTCAGAAGGGCTATAGATCTATAAGACTCTTTCTTAACCGGATCCTTTCCTGTCTTTAAAATAATAGTAGTTAAAGAGGCAGCAAAGCTAGATGAAGTCGGATTACCTTCAATATACATGTCATTGAAGAGCGTAACTAGATATGGAGTAATTAATGGAGATAGTATTTTGTAAAATTCATTAGGAAGAGCATCAGGTCCTGAGGCTTTGTTTATAGAGAGTTCTTGGATAGCTTTAACAACTTCTACCTCAGAGATGGGAGAATTCAAGTTTCATTCAAGTCAGATGTTAAAGTCGGAAAGGAAATCTTTTTCCAAAAGTCCTCATGCTCCAGGTTATTTGATGGCTTAAGGGAATAAAGATCTTGGTAATAGTCTGAAAAAATCTTTAGGGTCTCTTCTGATGTTGTAAAGATTTTGCCTTTGTTTTGAAGGGTTTCGATCAATACTGGACCATTTTCACTGTTAACTAGATTAGTAAGGAGTTTCCCTGCTCTGCTACAATATCTAAGAAGCTTAGCTTGGAATTTTAAATCTTTCTGGGTAGATCTATGAATAAGGAAAGTATCCCTTTCCTTTTTCACTCGTGTGTATCTTGCCCATGCTTCTGGTGTTTTCTCTAACAAATCACGGCTATATGAATTAGATAATGACTTCAGAATTTATTTTTTCCCTCAACTTATATTTCCTTGTTCTGTTAATACTATGTGCTAATATCTCCCCTCTGATTACCGCTTTTGCGGCTTACCAAAAAACCGCGGGGCGGTTTATATAGTCCTGATTAAATTGAACATATTCCTTAAATTTGTGTTTAAGCCAGGTTTTAAACTCAAAGTCTGAGGCTAGGTAATTAGGTAAATTGAACCGACGAATCTTGGATGCCAGATCCATCGACTGGATTTCAAGAGATATAGGAGCATGGTCAGAGACACATATCAGGAAAATACCCTGTATAACTCCTAATTTACATAATCTTTCATCAAGGAGAACTAGATCGATTCTGGAAAGGGTGTTGTGAGCCTTTGAAAGGTAGGTAAATTCTCTAGCATCTGGGTTTTGGAATCTCCATATATAGCTCTGACCCTTAGATTCCGAAATATCCTAATAAAGGTTTCAATTCTAAGTTGTCTTTTGGTTCTTGGGGAGGGAGAGTTTTGCCTCAGCCTATCTAAAGGGTATTGTGGTGCCATGTTAAAGTCTAACCCTCAGCATAGGATAGTATTTTGGCTTGTAGTGTTTCCCAGAAAATAGGATTAAAAACATTCGGCGCATAGATATTACAAATGTATACAGGGTTTTGGCAATTTTAATTATTAACATTAGATATCTCCCTTCTGGATCCGTATTGTTATGTAAAGTTTCGTAATTTATCTTTTTCACAATTAGGATTGCAACGCCCTCTTTCCTTTCTGCACTAAGGGAAAAAAAACTTCCTTAACCCAGGAACATTTGAGTTTTGATACTTCCTCTGTCTTTAAATGAGTTTCCTGAAGAAAGGCAATATCAGTATTTATTTTCCTCAAGTAAGATATTGTCTTCCGTTTAATGGGAGGAGAGAAGGGAAAGAAAAAAAAAGGGTGGGGGGTGAAGAAGTGAAAAAAAAAAACCAGGTGCAAAACTCGAAGTGAGTGCTGATGATTACGTGCTTATACTTTGTGCCAAACAGGGAGGAAAAGGAAAGAAGGGAAACAACCAGAACCACGAAGGAGGTGCTGTGAAAAAAATTCAAGTCAGTTGAGGAGATTGGCCATTCAATCTATCCTGGTATAACCAAGGTAGACATTAGTGCAAAAAACCCTTTGCGGTTATATATCACACCTCCTTAGTAAATCAAGAGTAATTCATATTAATTAGAGTACCCTCTCTCTATCCTCTACTGCCTCCCTGACTGACATATGGTTTCACAGCGATGCTGTTTTTACCGAAAGAATTGTCAGGGTGGGGGAGGGTTATTTAGTTAAGTTTACAGGTACTATTTTATGGCAAAGTCTCTGTTCAGACCTAGGTTTATGTGCAACCCAGCTATACTTACTGGGATACTCAGTTCTATTTTGTCTGGGGTTAAAGGAATAGAACAAAAAAAAAGTATATGTCTTACGGCCAGATTCACCCACAGCCGAAGTCAGACGAAGAAAGAAGACATCAGGTTAGCCGCCACATCAGTGCAGGGAGATCCGTCCTGGCTTAGATGTAGAGGTGGCACGAAAGGCAATCTTGGCAAAAAAAAAGTAGAATTCAACGCCCCTCACATAGCACTCATGGGAGGGGGGGGGGAGGCTAGAATACAGGAAGTGGGCAAAGCTTAATTGTAGGGCCAGCATAAGGGTGATCTGTGGCATAAAAGTTTAGACTCAACCCCCCTCTCGTAGCACACGTGGGAGGGGGGAAGATATCAGCTGTACAGCCCTCTAGTGTGCCTCTGCTGAAAGAGTGTGAGGCTGAAAATGTTTGAGAGAGACAGGGACACTCAGTCCTTCAAGTTGCTGCTGTGTGCAGGCTCAGTGCATTGGTATAGCACTGCTGGAGTGCCGGGTAGCAGGTTGAAGGTTGCTATATGAGCCGCCCAAGTTCAGGGTATTCAGCACAAGACTTCTCTTGCAGGGAGACACAGAGCAAGAGTTACATGACCTTACGCTTACACTCCTCCCCCGGAACTCAGGGAATGTAATTTTAAACAACTTTCCAATTTACTTTTATCACCAATTTTGCTTTGTACTCTTGGTATTCTTAGTTGAAAGCTAATTCTAGGAGGTTCATATTCTAATATCTTAGACTGCCTCTAATCTGAATGCATTTTGACCACTAGAGGGCATTAGTTCATGTGTTTCATATAGATTACATTGAGCTCATGCACATAAAGTTATCCTGGAGTGAGCACTGATTGCTAAAATGCAAGTCTGTCAAAAGAACTGAATAAGGCGGAAGATTTTCAATGGGACTTTCACAGCGCCGGTATTACGAGTTTGCCTGTCCAGCCAAAAAGTGAGCGGTACTGCCTATACTGTCAAGATCTGTACCGTAAACTGAAAGTCAGTAGTTATGGCTTTTAGGTTACAAAGCGCGGAGCGGCTCCATCTTCAAGACATCCGGCGCGGAGCATCCTCTTCTGACGATGGCTAACGTAGAATGAAGGTTCCTTTAAGGGACGTCATCCAAGATGGCATCCCTTGAATTCTGAATAGCTGATAAAATTCTGATGTCTTGAAGATGGAGCAGCTCCGCGCCGGATGGATTAGACAGAAGACGCCGTCTGGTATGAAGACTTCTGCCGCTTGGATGAAGACTTTGGCCCGCTTGGATGAAGACTTCTGCCGGCTTCGCTGAGGACTTCTGCCTCTTTGTTGAGGATGGATGTTTGGTCTTCAAAAACTGTAAGTGGATCTTTCAGGGGTTAGTGGTTAGTTTTTTTTAAGGGTTTATTGGGTGAGTTTTATTTCTAGCTTAGGGTTTGGGCTGAAAAAGAGCTAAATGCCCTTTTAAGGGCAATGCCCATCCAAATGTCCTTTTCAGGGTAATGGGGAGCTTAGGTTTTTTAGATAGGATTTTATTTGGGGGGGTTGTTTGTGTGGGTGGTGGGTTTTACTGTTGGGGGTTGTTTGTATTTTTTTTTTTACAGGTAAAAGAGCTGATTTCTTTGGGGCAATGCCCCGCAAAAGGCCTTTTTAAGGGGCTATTGGCAGTTTAGTTTAGGCTAGGGTTTTTTTTTATTTTGGGGGGGGGGCTTTTTATTTTGATAGGGCTATTAGATTAGGTGTAATTAGTTCAAATATTTGATCATTTCTTTTTTATTTTGTGTAATTTAGTGTTTTGTTTTTTTTGTAATTTAGTTAATTGTATTTAATTAATATAATTTATTTAATTGTAGTGTAAGGTTAGGTGTTAGTGTAAGACGGGTTAGATATTATTTTACAGGTTAATTGTGTATTTATTTTAGCTAGGTAGTTAGTAAATAGTTAATAACTATTTACTAACTAGTCTACCTAGTTAAAATAAATACAAACTTGCCTGTGAAATAAAAAAACAATCTAACGGCTAGATTTGGAGTTTTGTCGGTAACAACCCGAAAAACTAACCCCGGCTTTTTTCTGGCCGCACCATAAAAATAACTCTGGTATTGAGAGTCCACATAAAGGCTGCGTTAGGCTCCAAAAAAGGAGCGTAGAGCATTTTTAACGCAGCTTCAACTCTCGATACCAGAGTTGCTTACGCAAGCGGCCAGCCTCAAAAACGTGCTCGTGCACGATTCTCCCATAGGAAACAATGGGGCTGTTTGAGCTGAAAAAAAACCTAACACCTGCAAAAAAGCTGCGTTCAGCTCCTAACGCAGCCCCATTGTTTGCTATGCGGAAACACTTCCTACGTCTGCACCTAACACCCTAACATGTACCCCGAGTCTAAACACCCCTAACCTTACACTTATTAACCCCTAATCTGCCGCCCCCCGCTATCGCTGACCCCTGCATATTATTATTAACCCCTAATCTGCCGCTCCGTAAACCGCCGCTACTTACATTATCCCTATGTACCCCTAATCTGCTGCCCTAACATCGGCCGACCCTATATTATATTTATTAACCCCTAATCTGGCCCCCCACAACGTCGCCTCCACCTGCCTACACTTATTAACCCCTAATCTGCCGACAGGACCTGAGCCGCTACTATAATAAAGTTATTAACCCCTAATCCACCTCACTAACCCTATAATAAATAGTATTAACCCCTAATCTGCCCTCCCTAACATTGCCAACACCTAACTTCAATTATTAACCCCTAATCTGCCGACTGGAGCTCACCGCTATTATAATAAATGTATTAACCCCTAAAGCTAAGTCTAACCCTAACACTAACACCCCCCTAAGTTAAATATAATTTAACATCTAACGAAATTAACTCTTATTAAATAAATTATTCCTATTTAAAGATAAATACTTACCTGTAAAATAAACCCTAATATAGCTACAATATAAATTATAATTATATTATAGCTATTTTAGGATTTATATTTATTTTACAGGTAACTTTGTATTTATTTTAACCAGGTACAATAGCTATTAAATAGTTAAGTACTATTTAATAGCTAAAATAGTTAAAATAATTACAAAATTACCTGTAAAATAAATCCTAACCTAAGTTACAATTAAACCTAACACTACACTATCAATAAATTAATTAAATAAACTACCTACAATTACCTACAATTAACCTAACACTACACTATCAATAAATAATTAAATACAATTGCTACAAATAAATACAATTACATAAACTAGCTAAAGTACAAAAAATAAAAAAGAACTAAGTTACAAAAAATAAAAAAATATTTACAAACATAATAAAAATATTACAATTTTAAACTAATTACACCTACTCTAAGCCCCCTAATAAATAACAAAGCTCCCCAAAATAAAAAATGCCCTACCCTATTCTATATTACTAAAGTTCAAAGCTCTTTTACCTTACCAGCCCTGAACATGGCCCTTTGCGGGGCATGCCCCAAAGAATTCAGCTCTTTTGCCTGTAAAAAAAAAACATACAATACCCCCCCAACATTACAAACCCACCACCCACATACCCCTAATCTAACCCAAACCCCCCTTAAATAAACCTAACACTAAGCCCCTGAAGATCTTCCTAACTTATCTTCACCCTGCCAGGTTCACCGATCCGTCCTGAAGAGCTCCTCCGATGTCCTGATCCAAGCCCAAGCGGGGGGCTGAAGAGGTCCATGATCCGGCTGAAGTCTTCATCCAAGCGGGAGCTGAAGAGGTCCATGATCCGGATGAAGTCTTCATCCAAGCGGGAGCTGAAGAGGTCCATGATCCGGATGAAGTCTTCTATCAACGGCATCTTCAATCTTCTTTCTTCCGGATCCATCTTGCAGACCTCCAACGCGGAACATCCTCTTCTCCCGACGCCTACTAGCCGAATGACGGTTCCTTTAAGGGACGTCATCCAAGATGGCAATCCCTCGAATTCCGATTGGCTGATAGGATTCTATCAGCCAATCGGAATTAAGGTAGGAATATTCTGATTGGCTGATGGAATCAGCCAATCAGAATCAAGTTCAATCCGATTGGCTGATCCAAATCAGCCAATCAGATTGAGCTTGCATTCTATTGGCTGTTCCCGATCAGCCAATAGAATGCGAGCTCAATCTGATTGGCTGATTGGATCAGCCAATCGGATTGAACTTGATTCTGATTGGCTGATTCCATCAGCCAATCAGAATATTCCTACCTTAATTCCGATTGGCTGATAGAATCCTATCAGCCAATCGGAATTCGAGGGACGCCATCTTGGATGACGTCCTTAAAGGAACCGTCATTCGGCTAGTAGGCGTCGGGAGAAGAGGATGTATCCGCGTCGGAGGTCTGCAAGATGGATCCGGAAGAAAGAAGATTGAAGATGCCGTTGATAGAAGACTTCATCCGGATCATGGACCTCTTCAGCTCCCGCTTGGATGAAGACTTCATCCGGATCATGGACCTCTTCAGCTCCCGCTTGGATGAAGACTTCATCCGGATCATGGACCTCTTCAGCCCCCCGCTTGGGCTTGGATCAGGACATCGGAGGAGCTCTTCAGGACGGATCGGTGAACCTGGCAGGGTGAAGATAAGGTAGGGAAGATCTTCAGGGGCTTAGTGTTAGGTTTATTTAAGGGGGGTTTGGGTTAGATTAGGGGTATGTGGGTGGTGGGTTGTAATGTTGGGGGGGGGGTATTGTATGTTTTTTTTTTTACAGGCAAAAGAGCTGAATTCTTTGGGGCATGCCCCGCAAAGGGCCCTGTTCCGGGCTGGTAAGGTAAAAGAGCTTTGAACTTTAGTGATATAGAATAGGGTAGGGCATTTTTTTTTATTTTGGGGGGCTTTGTTATTTTATTAGGGGGCTTAGAGTAGGTGTAATTAGTTTAAAATTGTTGTAATATTTTTATTATGTTTGTAAATATTTCTTTATTTTTTGTAACTTAGTTCTTTTTTATTTTTTGTACTTTAGCTAGTTTATTTAATTGTATTTATTTATAGGAATTGTATTTAATTAATTTATTGATAGTGTAGTGTTAGGTTAATTGTAGGTAATTGTAGGTAGTTTATTTAATTTATTTATTGATAGTGTAGTGTTAGGTTTAATTGTAATTTAGGTTAGGATTTATTTTACAGGTAATTTTGTAATTATTTTAACTATTTTAACTATTAAATAGTTCTTAACTATTTAATAGCTATTGTACCTGGTTAAAATAAATACAAAGTTACCTGTAAAATAAATATAAATCCTAAAATAGCTATAATATAATTATAATTTATATTGTAGCTATATTAGGATTTATTTTACAGGTAAGTATTTATCTTTAAATAGGAATAATTTATTTAATAAGAGTTAATTAATTTCATTAGATGTAAATTATATTTAACTTAGGGGGGTGTTAGTGTTACGGTTAGACTTAGCTTTAGGGTTTAATACATTTATTAGAATAGCGGTGAGCTCCGGTTGGCAGATTAGGGGTTAATAAGTGTAGGCAGGTGGAGGCGACGTTGTGGGGGGGCAGATTAGGGGTTAATAAATATAATATAGGGGTCGGCGGTGTTAGGGGCAGCAGATTAGGGGTACATAAGGATACGTAGGTGGCGGCGCTTTGCGGTCGGCAGATTAGGGGTTAATAAGTGTAGGTAGGTGGAGGCGACGTTGTGGGGGGCAGGTTAGGGGTTAATAAATATAATACAGGGGTCGGCGGTGTTAGGGGCAGCAGATTAGGGGTACATAAGTATAACGTAGGTGGCGGTCGGCAGATTAGGGGTTAAAAAATGTAATCGAGTTGCGGCGATGTGGGGGACCTCGGTTTAGGGGTACATAGGTAGTTTATGGGTGTTAGTGTACTTTAGAGCACAGTAGTTAAGAGCTTTATAAACCGGCGTTAGCCCAGAAAGCTCTTAACTACTGACTTTTTTCCTGCGGCTGGAGTTTTGTCGTTAGATGTCTAACGCTCACTTCAGACACGACTCTAAATACCGGAGTTAAAAAGATCCCATTGAAAAGATAGGATACGCAATTTATGTAAGGGGATCTGCGGTATGGAAAAGTCGCGTCTGAAAAGTGAGCGTTAGACCCTATTTTGAGTGACTCCAAATACCGGCGGTAGCCTAAAACCAGCGTTAGGAGCCTCTAATGCTGGTTTTCACGGCTAACGCCAAACTCCAAATCTAGGCCTATGCTAGCTACAATGTAACTATTAGTTATATTGTAGCTATCATACGGCTAGATTACGAGTCTTGCATTAGCCTTAAAAAGCAGCGTTAAGGGGTCCTAACGCTGCTTTTTAACGCCCGCTGGTATTACGAGTCAGGAAGGTACAGGTGTACCGGTCACTTTTTTCCCCGCGATTTTAGCATACCGCAAATCCCCTTACGTCAATTGCATATCCTATCTTTTTAATGGGATTTGCCTAACGCCGGTATTACGATCGCTGGAAAAAGTGAGCGGTACACCCTCTCCTGTCCAGACTACTAACGCATTTAAAAGTCAGTAGTTAAGAGTTTTATGGGCTGACGCCGGAACATAAAACTCAACTAAAGTGCTAAAAAGTACACTAACTTCCATAAACTACCTATTAACCCCTAAACCGAGCCCCCCCCCCCACATTGCAAACACTATAATAAAATTATTTAACCCCTAATCTGCCGACCGGACATCGCCGCCACTTTAATAAATGTATTAACCCCTAAACCGCCGCTCTCCCGCCTCACAAACACTAGTTAACCCCTAATCTGCCGTCCCTAACATCGCCGACACCTACCTACAATTATTAACCCCTAATCTGCCGCCCCCAACGTCGCCACTATAATAAATGTATTAACCCCTAAACCTAAGTCTAACCCTAACCCCCCCAACTTAAATATAATTTAAATAAATCTAAATAAATTTACTATAATTAACTAAATTATTCCTATTTAAAACTAAATACTTACCTATAAAATAAACCCTAAGCTAGCTACAATATAACTAATAGTTACATTGTAGCCATTTTAGGATTTATATTTATTTTACAGGCAACTTTGTATTTATTTTAACTAGGTACAATAGCTATTAAATAGTTAATAACTATTTAATAGCTACCTAGTTAAAATAATTACAAAATTACCTGTAAAATAAATCCTAACCTAAGTTACAATTACACCTAACACTACACTATCATTAAACTAATTACCTAAACTACCTAGAATTATTTACAATTATTATTATTTATTTTTTTTATATATTTTTATTGAAGTTCAATTAAAGGCATACATACATGTCATGTCATCAATGATAAAGAAAAAAAAGGAATCAATAGAATAACTGGTAACAAATACACAGACAATAGGAAATTAGAGTAAACAATACATAATAATGACATATTGTGGAATTATATGCAATGCTTGCCTAACATATCTATATACCTCCTAGTCGATAATTGAGGCCACTCTTGGACCTCCTATTAATAAAGAGAGTGCCAAGCTACAGGAGGTACCCTCAAATTGTAAGAGACCACTCATGGATCTCATATGTTGAACTTCTATTTTTATTTTTATTCCTAATTTCTATCTGATAGCTGTGAAAAAAGGACACAATAAACAAGGTGCAAATACTTATTATATAAAAGACAGTAATTGGTATGGATATGCTTATTGTTAGCATGGGATATAACTGCGGATCTGGAGATCCCTACTAGAAGATGAATAAGAAATGAGGATTAACCTACACACACATATGAACCTCAAAAACTAGCTAGCATGCTATAATTTCTCAAAAGCTAATTATAGGTCCCTGCTCCCCACATTATAACTAACAATTGGTAATAGCTTAAGTCCTATAAGCGGAAGACACATCTGCATGAATAGGGATCCCTACTACTGTGTGAATAAGAGGGAGGTTTAAACTGATAATGTGGTGATCAATGAGGCTAAGTTGCATTAAGTAACTGTTCAAGAGTTGTGTGCGAATCACTGTACTATAGTAGCCCGTAAGATAGGGTATACACTGCTCCTAAGACCTAGAATAGCTACACTGGTTAGGTTGTCCTGGAGCTTCCAATGGTAAAATTGAAAAAACAGGCATTGAAATATACTTCCAACCATATGAAGCAGACTGAACCCCCATGCTATTGGTGTATGGGCTAAGGAAGCTTGTGGCAACTACATGGACATAATTAATATTCAAACATGCTAGAGGTAGCCAATATATGAAAACATATAATACTTATAATAACATTATCGCTGCAGGACCAGCCTGCATTAAAAAAACAGGGTTATTGTAAGGAGATGTTTGTGACGCAACATATAGGGGGCTACAGCTTTAGAGTGATGTTCACATTATATACAATATAAAAAAAAAAAAAAAAATAAAAACCATAATATAGTAGGCTCACATGTAATAATTAGCGTGGTTTCTCGCTTATACGTAACAACAAGCTAAATTGAGATGCAAAAAATCTTTGGTGGAGCATAAATTTAGAAGAGATAAACAGTGTGTGCAATACTTAATGTAGGCTAAGAGTCCACATGCTAAAATTCATAAGTTTTTATAAACATAGGGCAGGGATACACTGCTTGGATTAACGATATGTCTAAGGGATATCGTACTACAAGCTGCAGAGTTAGTTACATGATGCCGTCAGCCATCAACTGCCGTGCCTAAAAAGTCTCCCAATTCTCCTACAAGCACTACTGGGGAACAGGGTTCCCGGGTCCCAAATGAGGCGATAATGCAGACTCAGCCTCACTAGTGCCAGACGACATTGAGATGCACCATGGAGGAGTTCGCATGATCTTATCATAGCTGGAAAAAGGTATGGTGTGTGCAGGAGAGGGATCCTACCGGTCCGGTCTAGTTTTTGAGTTAGGAGCGACTGCCGATTGCTCCCCAATGTCTCCTGCTCCTGAGGTTCCTCTGAGTGGGGCCTTTGTGATGCGGCTGCATAAACTTGAGGTGTAGTGTAAGAGGCTTGTAAGGCAGACGCTTCCCCTAATTCCAAATCTGAGTCCGGCTGCGCTGCTGCTCTCATAGTTCCAGGCTCCCCGACACCCACTGGAATGTCAGAGGTAAGGTGTAGGTGCCGGGGCCCCAAGGCACCCATATCCCCTCCTTCGATCCTGCAGGCTTTGGGTTGGGTGAATTTGTGGAGCAAGGTATCTCTATAATCAAATGCCAGGGTGAGCTCATCCTCTAAGGCCGCGTGATGGCCCTCAAGCAGACCCCGTAGCTCCTCCAAAAAACTCAGTGGGATCTCCATTTTGTATGTATTATAAAACACAATAAGCAAAGATAAGGTAAGCAAAGTTGTTCTTAAAATATATTGTGCCTTGCTAATTGAAAAGTTTGCAGTGTCTTGCAGTGTTTCACTGCCTCTTTACGACAGAGGTATACCAATACTCTGCCGGGGGGTTAGTAAGATGGTAGGCCGCAACCTTTAAATCACTCCGGTACGCTGGGTATTGTCACAAATCCAAAAATATTAGTATGATGTGAAAGAGCTTGCTTTGTTGCATATCCTCAACTCAAGAGATATATGCAATGGAGTAGTAAGATAGGGATTTCACAGAGTTTTGCATAGAGAATTATAGGAGCTGATAATTATGCGACCTGTCATGGCCGCCGCCCGGAAGTTCCCCCCAATTAATTTAAAGAAAAATTCCCTACCCTACACTAAATTACAAATAGCCCTTTAAAGGGCCTTTTGCGGGGCATTGCCCCAAAGTAATCAACTCTTTTACATGTAAGAAAAAATGCAATACCCCCCCAACATTAAAAGCCACCACCCACACACCCAACCCTACTCTAAAACCCACCCAATCCCCCTTAATAAAACCTAAACTACCCCCTTGAAGATCACCCTACCTTGAGACGTCTTCACCCAACCGGGCACAAGTGGACCCCCAGAGGGGCAGAAGTCTTCATCAGATCCGGCCAGAAGAGGACATCCAGACCGGCAGAAGTCTTCATCTAGGCGGCTCTTCTATCTTCTTCCATCGGGAGCGGAGCGGGTCCATCTTGAAGACATCCGACGCGGAGCATCCTCTTCCTTCTTGATCCGACGAGGTGAATGAAGGTTCCTTTAAGTGACGTCATCCAAGATGGCGTCCCTTCAATTTCCGATTGGCTGATAGAATCCTATGAGCCAATCGGAATTAAGGTAGGAAAAATCCTATTGGCTGATGCAATCAGCCAATAGGATTGAAGTTCAATCCTATTGGCTGATTGCATCAGCCAATAGGATTGAGCTTGCATTCTATTGGCTGTTCCAATCAGCCAATAGAATGCAAGCTCAATTCTATTGGCTGATTGCATCAGCCAATAGGATTTTTCCTACCTTAATTCCTATTGGCTGATAGGATTAACCCCTGTCACGGTTGTCCTTTCCTGGGTGGACTCCTCCATAATCACCCAGGCTCTTGTTGACTCCGGTGCTGCGGGCTATTTCATTGACAGTGCTTTTGTATCAAAGCACTCAATTCCTGTTTTGCCTTGGTCCGTTCCACTTGCTATTGAGGCCATTGATGGCAGGCCCCTTCAGCCCGCACTCGTTACTCACTAAACTGCTCCGTTGTCCATGGCTGTTGGGGCTCTCCATTTTGAAACCCTCCAGTTCCAGGTGATAAACTGTCTGCATTTT
The DNA here is from genome assembly GCF_027579735.1 of Bombina bombina. Lineage (NCBI taxonomy): Eukaryota > Metazoa > Chordata > Amphibia > Anura > Bombinatoridae > Bombina > Bombina bombina. Next base: position 41,405,740 of record NC_069502.1, read on the forward strand.
CCAGTTGTTCTGGGTTATCCCTGGCACCAAAAGCAAAATCCCAGTCTCGACTGGCGCAGGTCCAAAATTTTGTGTATTTTGAGCAATCTTCACCTGCATAAAGGTTATGAGATAACTCAGTGAGACCAGCTTGTTTAAAATGCTTACATAATTTCACAGGAATTATCAGAGAGCTTCAGACATGCACAGGGAAGAAAAACAATGCGCAATGTGATGTGTAAATAATACACAGAAATATACAAAGTATTATCCTAATTTGTTAAAGTACTACATAAACTTTCAAACCATAATCAGAATTTGTGAAAGGACCAAATTTGAAGTGTAAAGTAATATAAAATGCAATGCACAAAGTCTTAGTGTAAAAAAACTCTCATATCATACAGTCTATATTGCAATGGGCGTGTCTCTCCTCCAGATACATAAATGAGAGAGATCTTGCAGTGCTAGAGAGTTCCATATTTTTTTGAGCATTCAGTGAGTTCAGCAACTGAGAAGTCTGCGAATGAGGAAAAGGGGAATTTGTGAAGTCATAGAGGGTGCATCAATAACAGAAAATCGGATCAAAGGAGTTTCCATCATTGTGAGTGGGAGATTCTCTCCATTATGACAAATCATAAGAAAAAGTGAGCTGAAGAAGTTTTTTTTTGCTCCAGGGGCAGATGGATTGTCAACAGAGAGGTTGAAATCAATGAGAATCTGGTCAGGAGTATCTGAGAAAAATTCTATAAGAAAGCCAGGAAGGTTGAAAGGTTCAGCAAGAGGAAAGTAAAATACCTACACCAACTCCATGTCTGTTTCCAGGCCTATGAGTGTGGCTAAAGTGGAGACCCCGTGTCTAAGGGAGAGGGCCAGGATGTTGAAGCAGTGGGTGTAGATTGGTGATTTACAATTTTGTGGCAAATTTGTGGCATGGGAGAATCAAATGTAAACATTTGGCTAGGATTTTGGAAAATATGTTTATCTGAATTAAGCAGTGAGGAAGGCCATAACTTACTAGAATGCATTGATGATTTACTGTGCTTTGAAATCATGGTTTGGTGTAAATATGATGGGTAGCTCCACCAAAAGGGTCCTGCTTCCTCCCTGCTGACTGCAGCTTTTTAGCCGCCAAGCGATTATAGCCAGTAGCCCGCCTGTGACGGATACCGGCTAGCCCGACTGCGTAGCTCTGCCAGAGGGTCCTTCCTATACCTGAAACAGGCCACTATGTAGCGGAGAAAGTGATGATAGCGGAGCCAACCTAAATAACTAGACAGACTAGTATTCAGGTGAAAAAAGAACTGATTTTATTGTGAAACACACACGGCTTATATACACATTCAGTGCCTTATCTGATCCCAAGATCTCCCGCCATTCCCACACCTCCAGAAAGTCTGGCGCCTCCATAGGAGCCATAGTCCCATAGAGTCCCCACAGTACTTAGGTCACAGTTTCGGGGTGATCCTGGGGGAGTTTCGGCAGATGCTACAGTTCAAAAAGCGTCAAGATCCACTACTGGGGACCTGAGTTACATCCTGGTAAAGATATGGAGGTGGGGGTATCCAAAACCCCCATTTCCCAAGGGAGCTCCTATCTGGTAATCACCCTAGCTCTGGTTCTCCCTAGGGGCTACCAATCGCCAAAAGAGCGGAGCTCTGGGGCAAAGGGCCGCTGGAGCAACCTCGGATAAATGTTAGTGGGTTTCCGGGGTGATGCAGTCGACCGGCAGTTCCAGAAGCCTGGCTAGCCGAAGAGGGGTTAGGCGGGTGTCCATTCCAGGAGCCCGGCCAGCCGAGAAGGGTTTTCCTGGTCAGAGTTAAGCTCTTTCCTGACAAAGTACACATAGCAAAACAACATATAGCAAGAGTCTGGGAGATCCCGTAAGCCATGAAAGGGCCAAATCTGAAGTAAAAAGGAGTTAACCAGGTAGTAGAAGGGTAGGGGATACCCTTGGTTGTCCGGTATTTGTGACATCTCCCCCCTTCTAGTCCAGCAGACCTGGCTAGACCCCAACAGGTCGGCCTGGGGCTTTCCAGTGGTAGCCCTCCATTTGTAGGTTGCCCTGGAGGGTCATCCCATCCCTCTGGGGCATGTGGCATCCTTGTTGCTCCCTGCTGGCCTTCATCCCCTGCGCCCTGGACGTAGGGATACCCACATAAGCCAAGTCCAAAAACAGGCCTCCAATACCGGCTCCAGAACATTTGCCCTCCCACAAATCCCAGTGTCCTGAAGTCTCATGGTCACATTGCCTCCTTCTGTAACGCTTGCTGATCAACCTGTCCGACCCACCCACAAACAAAGTCATTACAGATTTCCCAGCTGTATTCCCACCCCAGACTGCATGTTGAGGTTGCTCCTTGGTGGAACAGCAAAACTCAGGTGCCCAACTTGTGGCACCAGCTGCATGGGCGGGTATCCCCCCTTGCCCAACGCAAATATCTGCCCTCTTTGGGAAATCCTCCTGGATGGTTAAAGGTCAGAGACCACACCAAGCTGCTGGGGAGAGAGGACCGGATGTCTCTCCCCCCTGGGAAGGAGGTCTGCCATTAGGGAGGGAGGTCGGCTACCTCCGCTCCATGGGAAAAGGGTATGTCGCTGGGGAGGGAGACCGGCTGTCTGTTCTTCCAATAAGGTGTTCGGCCGCTGGGGAAAGAGGTCGGCTACCTCCTCTCCCTGGAAGGGGTCCTGCTGCTGAAAAGAAAGACCAGCTGTCCTCTGCTCCCTGGAAGGTGATTTAGCTGCTGGAGAGGGAGACCGGCTATCTCTGCTCCTGGAAATGGGTTCTGCCACTGAGGACAGAGGTCTGCTAAATCCTCTCCCGGGAAGGGGTTCTGCCACTGGGGAGGGAGACTGGCAGTCTCCATTCCCAGGAAGGGGTTCGGCCGCTGGGATGAGAGGTCTGCCACCTCCTCTCCCTGGAAGGGGTTCGGCCACTGAGGAGGGAGACTGGCTGCCTCTGCTCCCTGGGAAGGGGTTCGGCCCCTGGGGAAAAAGTCTGCCACCTCCTCTCCTAGGAAGGGGTTCTGCCACTGGGTAGGGAGACTGACTGTCTCCGCTCCATGGAAGGGGTTTGGCCACTGAGGAGAGAGGTCTGCCACCTCCTCTCCCTGGAAGGGGTTCTGTCGCTGGGGAGGGAGACCAGCGGTCTCTGCTCCCTGGAAGGGGTTCAGTCACTTGGGGAGAGATGACTGCCACCTCCTCTCCCTGGAAGGGGTTCTGCTGATGGGGAGGGAGACCAGCTTTCTCCTCTTCTGGGAAGGGGTTTGGTTACTAGGGAGGTAGGATAAGTACCTCCACTCCCTGGGACAGATCTGCTGCTATGCGGAAGGAGGACCGACTGTCTCCTCTCTCGGGAAGGGGTTCAGTTGCTGGGTAGGGAGGACTACCTCTGCTCCCTGGGGATAGTTCTGCCACTGGGGAGAGAGACTGGCTCTGCCGCTGGGTGTTAGACCAGAAAGGGGTTTGATTGCTGGGGAGAGAGGATCGACTAGCTCTGCTCCGTGGGGATGGCTCTCCACTGGGGAGAGAGACCGGTTGCCTCCTCTCCCGGGTTTCCCAGAGCTGCTGCAGGTGCTGGGAAAAGGCCAGCGGCTCTCTGCTCTGTTGCCAGCACTTCCACTTCTGCTGGGTGGCTCTCTTGTCCAAGACCATAAGCTTTCGGCCAGGCTGCTGATCGGGATCTAGCAGCTCTTGGTAGCTCATTCCTAGTGGCCACTCTTCTGAGAAAAAGGCTTAATAATCCCTGATCGCTGCATCATAGTTCCCTGCAGACTCTGAGGCCTGCTGCTGAATGAGACCCAGCAGCCTCTTGTATGCCTTCTTCCATTGCCCATTCATGGCAGCTAGGTAATCCAGATCAGCTTGTAGCCATGGTACCCCGAGAGATCCAACAGTCTCTCTCGATACTCGCAATTTTCCTCAAGTCTCTGGTCTGTCTCACTCCCAAAGTCCTGATCTTTTGTCAACTTAGCAAATAGTAATCCAGGACTGTTGAAGTCAAAGCCCTCTGTAGGAACATCCGTTTCCATCTCTGGGCATAACCTGGGCCACATACCACGGCAGTGCCCGGTACCTTTCCTCTAGCTCCCATCTCTCTCTGGACCAATCCATCCAATGCAGGAAACCATTCCCCTTTGGGCTGCTTTCCCAGGAGGACATACTCTTGTGCATTCCACTGGAGCCAGTACCTTTCCTTGTCAGTGGGGAGGACCTTTCCATAACAGTCCTGCTCCTGTCGAAGAGCCTCCCACTAGAGTTCCCGGCATGTAAAGTCCCTCTCTTCCAGAACGTCCTGTTCAGAACCAGGATCATCCATCAGGGCCAGCGCCTCTTGTATCCTCCATCGGAACTCGGCTTCTATGGTTACCGGCTACTCTGGCACTTCTCCTCTGTCAGCATGAACCATGTTGAAAAAGCAGACCCCACCACTGCCAGCCAATGTGATGGCCCCCGGCTACCCCAACTGGGTAGCTCCACCAAAAGGGTCCTGCTTCCTCTCTGCTGACTGCAGCTGTGTAGTTATTATAGCCAGTAGCCCACCTGTGACAGATACCGGCTACCCCAGCTGGGTAGCTCTGCCAGAGGGTCCTTCCTATACCTGGAACAGGCCGCAATTTAGTGGAGAAAGTGACGATAGCAGAGCCCACCCAAACAACTAGACAGACTAGTATTCTTGTGAAACAAGAACTGATTATATTGTGAAACAGTGCTTATATACACATTCAAAGCCTTATCTGATCCCAAGATCTCCCGCTATATCCCGCCCCTCCAGACAATCCCAGTGCCTCCATAGGAGCCACAGTCCCTATAGAGTCCACACAGTATTAGGTCACAGTTTCAGGGTGATGTCCTTGGAAAGCCCTCGGTCCCCAGATGCCACAGTCCAAAAAGCCGTCAGATCCACTACTGGGGACCGGAGTTACAGCCTGGTAAAGATAATTGAGGTGGGGGTGTTCAAAACCTCTGTTTCCCAAAGTAGCTCCCTTCCGGTTAATCACCCCACCTCTGGTCCTCCCTATGGGCTACCAATCCCCAAAAGAGCGGAGCTCTGAGGAAAAGGGCCGCTGGAGCGTCCTGGGGTAATGTTTAGTGGGTGTCCGGGGATGATGCGGGCCGACTGACTGTTCCAGGAGCCCGGACAGCCGGAGAGGGGTAAGACGGGTGTCCGGGGTGATGAGGCCGGCAGTTCCAGGAGCCCGGCCAGCCGAGAAGTGTTTTCCAGATCAGAGTTCAGCTCTTTCCTGACAAAGTACACATAGCAAAACAACAGATAGCAATAGTCTGGGAGATCCCATAAGCCTTGAAAGGGACAAATCTGAAGTAAAAAGGAGTTAACCAGGTAGTAGGGGGTAGCCTTGATGGTCCAGTATCCGTGACAGGTGTGCCTCAAGCATATTTGTTGAGAACTTAGCTTCTTAAATTTATTGATCTAAAGATGGAAATGCAGCTCTTACATGAGGAGCTAGCAATTGTTTGAATGTTATAGTACTTATTTTATATAGCCAATTAGCAATCCAGTCCCAGGCTTTTACCAGTGGGGACATCATCACTAGCATCTTAGATTTTCTGAAAGGAAAAAGCACATTCCTGTGGAGAAGACTGTTGGTCCTGTAGATTTGGGAAGTCTGCTTTTTGTATCAAGTGTGACATATGGTGGTGAATCTGCTCAGGGTCTTGCATTGGAATGTTATATAGTATTTCATAATAAGTGTGAAAGATTTCTACTATTTTGAGTTTATCTCATGTGTCACCCTTATTTACATATTTAAGTTTTTCTGTTCCTTCTCAGGTTACGAGCAATTATGGTGCCATGCATTTAACGGTGTAATCATCAAATGCATAATCCAGGGGACAAAAAGTGTAAGGCCTAGATAGCGTTGGGCCAGTGTAAATAGGGGGTGCAGTCTCTTTTCAATCTTACAGCCTGATTGATCTAAAGATATACCTATCACAATGTCAATATAAGCTAGCTGGTCCTAAAATACTGCAACAACTAGTTACCTCTAATTCACTCTTTATATGGGGGCTTCCATTGAAGCTTGCCGCAGGAACTCCCTTTTCTGTATGCAGATATGTGCCCACCTGCATGCATCATTAATCATTCAAAATAATTAGCTGAGCACTTGAGAATAGCACAGTAGATTTTCTGAAGTCTTAAATATTTATGATGATTATCAATAAAAACATTCACTCCCTGTAGGGGTGCCATATTTAGTCCTTGCAGGTTTGTAAGTGCGCTACTGCGTCTCACCTCTATGTTGTTGAAAGCTTTTTCTATGTTCTTGGGGCTATCAATGCTCTGAAGTGTCCTGTATGAAGAGTTTATGGGCTCTAGTCAATCAGGCATTGCCCATGTTAATTAAGTAACAGCCGTAGAGGTATCCTCCTAGGTCTAAAATCTGAGCTCACCAAGCTCCTAGCCTCTCTGGATCAAAAAAACCCACTAGTAACCTCTGAATATTTAGCAGCCATGTTCTGCTGCTGTGTGGAAGGCTTAAAAGGGACAGTCAAGTCCAAAATAAACTTTCATGATTCAAAAAGGGCATGTAGTTTTAAACAACTTTCCAACTTACTTTTATCACTAATTATGCTTTGTTCTCTTGGTATTCTTAGTTGAAAGTTAAACCTATTAGGTTCATATGCTAATTTCTTAGAACTTGAGGGCCGTCTCTAATCTGAATGCATTTTGACAGTTTTTCACCAATACTGGGCGTTAGTTTATGTGTTTCATATAGAAAACATTGAGCATGTGAAGTTACCTAGGAGTGAGCACTGATTGGCTAAAATGCAAGTCTGTCAAAAGAACTAAAATAAGGGGACAGTTTGCAGAAGCTTAGTAACAGGTAATTACAGAGGTAAACTTGTATTATTAGAACTTTGTTGGTTATGCAAAACTGGGGAATGGGTAATAAAGGGATTATCTATCTTTTTAAACAACATTTCTGGTGTTGACTGTCCCTTTAATGCAGGCACTAAATCAAGCCTCGGCTGGCTTGCACGGATCAGCCACTCTGACAGCCCCTCCCACACAAGAAATTCTCTGTAGTATCATGGAGCAGTCACCCAGAACCAGTAGCTTTTGCAGAGCTATTAGATAAAAGCAGGTACTGTTAGCCCCATGGCTGCAATGTATTGCACAAAAATGCATTTGCATCAGTCTTGGTTAGCCAAAGGGTTGGGCTAGAAGTGAGAAGCAGTCACTTTGAATGAATCTCTGCACAGTCTCAGGGCCGTCTTTAATATTGACTGGACCCTGGGCAAAAAAACTTTGAGCCCCCCCCCCCCACCCCATGCAATTTCGCTCTCCACCCGAACATCCCAAAAAAACAACTAAATCATTTTAAAAAAAATGAAATAAAACGCAATATGTGAAACTGGACCTAAGCAGTACTAATAAATAAATAAATATATAAATTCCTCCACTGTGGATTTATTTAATATTCTTTTGAATGTGATTCTAGTGTGAGGTTAGCTGGTTAAAGAGATTTAGGGAAGCCAACAGGAGCAAAGCAAGGTAAAGACTTGTTCCCCTAACAAACTTCAGTTAGTTGATCTTAGGGCCACAGCAGAAAGAGCAGGGCTAAGGGGCTCAGTAGACAGGATGCTGTCTGCCCAAGCCTCAAGACTGAAGAGAGCAGTGTCTGCAGCTGCACAGATGCTCAAATCCTCACGTGCCTGCCGATCCAGCTTTATACTGCATGCGCCTGCAGTCAGCCCTACCCTGAACAATCCCCACCACCAGAGCAGTTACCTGGTAACAGTGGTAACCCCAGTAGGACCTTTTCTGATGCAGTGGGAATGGCTGGATGCCGAGTTAGGGCTTTGCATTCAGTGCTGCACAGTGCACATCTAAAACAGCACATGGCACTAGCTTGGCATGTCACATGACACCGGCACGGTCTGGCACAGTTTTAAAAAAAAAATATATATAAGCAGAATACTTTTGACTGTGACAGTATTAGGACTGAATGTGTGTGTTCCCCATGTCACATCAGCAGTCTGACTGAACCAAAAAAAAAAAAAAAATTTCTTTTAAGGACTCTTGGGCCCCTCAACAGAGACTGGGCCCTGGGCAGCTGCCCCTTTTGCCCTGTGTTAAAGACGGCCCTGCACAGTGTGAGGATGCAGAGGTGGGGAGAAAGTGAATGCCGGCGTTGTATCAGCTGGAAGCAGCAGATCAGTTGCCCTGTCTAGATTTGCTACCTGCGGTGCAGCACATGCACAGTGAGAGAGCACATGCACAGTGAGGGAACACATGCACAGTGGTGGAGCACATGCATAGTGAGGGAGCACATGCACAGTGGTGGAGCACATGCAAAGCGGTGGAGCACATGCACAGTGAGGGAGCACATGCACAGTGGTGGAGCACATGCATAGTGAGGGAGCACATGCACAGTGGTGGAGCACATGCAAAGCGGTGGAGCACATGCACAGTGAGGGAGCACATGCACAGCGGTGGAGCACATGCACAGCGGTGGAGCACATGCACAGCGTTGGAGCACATGCACAGCGGTGGAACACATGCACAGCGGTGGAGCACATGCACAGTGAGGGAGCACATGCACAGTGGTAGAGCACATGCACAGATGTGGAGCACATGCACAGCGGTGGAGCACATGCACAGTGAGGGAATTTGTGATCAGACAGCTGATTCTACATTGCCAGAAGTGATGTGATTGGCTAATCTGATGAATTGGCTGATCTGACAGAACACTGGCTTTGCAGGAAATGCACACTACTCAAACAGTATCACTATAGTGTATCCAGAAGTCAAGCAGATGTCTTCTACAAAGTAAAACTCTTCTGGTGTATTACTAAAATGTAGATAAGATATTATGGTGCAGTAGCTCATAGCATTTCTTACTTAGAATGAGTAGATAAACAGCCATGAATGTTAATAATTAACAATAATGGAGAAATAAAAATGATAAACACTATCTTATTAATTAAGAAAATAAAACAATCTTATTAGTAAATTGATGGGAGCTCAGCAGAGTCTTGACCTTTATGTCACTAATTTTCAGCACTTAACACAAAATATCTTAATAACATTCTCTTGAAAACCCCCATAAATAAAGACAACAGACTTAGCGTTGGTATAAATTGGCCCGCAGCTCCTTTATTAATAAATAACTTTTATAAAACTTTAATAACTCAATAAATAACAGTGCAAATAATTGTAAAAACATTACACATTACAACAGCGGGTGCTAGACCCTAAATATATTAATCTGGCCGTCACTCCATCCACTGGACCCAACCGTGCAACTTGATTGGAGCCCGTTATCAATAATCAATATAAGTCTTTAAGGAACCCCTTGTCCTTAGAGACCCCCATCCTGAATTACCCCCAAGGGGATGTAAATACCACACAAACAATTTGGCCATAATTTACTGTAAACTGTAAGGGCTAGCACCCCCGCCTACCAACTGCGACAATCATACAAAACATAATTCACAGAAACAAACATATAAACAGGGCCGGGTGGGAGGGAGATGTTTCTCTCACTTTGCTAAATAACAACTGATGCTTTCCCGCTCAGCCGCAAGTCTATATCACCTTGCAGCTCCTCCTCCACTTCCTTCTAACATCCCAGCTTTCATTTTGCTCCGCGGTCAAAGCTCCCTCCAGCTAAGCTTTGCACCGCTTACAGGAGCCACTTGACCTTTCATGTCACTAATTTTCGGCACTTAACACAAAATATCTTAATAACATTCTCTTGAAACCTAAACCCCCCCCATAAATAAAGACAACAGACTTAGCATTGGTATAAATAGGCCGCAGCTCCTTTATTAATAAATAACTTTTATAAACCTTAATAGCCCAATAAATAACAGTGCAAATAATTGTAAACACATTACACATAACAACAGCGGTGCTAGACCTAAATATATTTACCTGGCCGTCACTCCATCCACTGGACCCAAACCGTGCAACTTGATTGAGCCCGTTATCAATAATCAACATAAGTCTCTAAGGGAACCCCTTGTCCTTAGAGACCCCCATCCTGAATTACCCTCAAGGGGATGTAAATACCACACAAACAATTTGGCCATAATTTACTGTAAATGTAAGGGCTAGCACCCCTGCCACCGACTGGCCTGACACCTCAGCCCAGTCCCGCCAACCCCATTAAAGCTCCTACCGCCTCTTTAAAATCAAGTAAAAACAACTACAGGCCAAAATTGTTAAGATGCACTCCATCCGGCAAATAAAATTCGCCCTGACCAACTTCAGCTAAGTCTGGATGATGGACCACCGAGCCCCCAAGTCTCCCTGACAAATTGAACCCATCAACTTATTAACTTTGTGCCTGCTTTTATCTAGGCGCACCGGGTCACACGCAGCCCTCCCAACCATCCTGGGCAAAATGTCCGACCATACAATCCTAATCTTAGGGAATAAATCCACAAGCCTCCCAATGTCCCTCTTCATGCTTCTCACTAATTCCCTCTGAGGCATAAAACCAAGATCATTGCCCCTGCGTGGATCAACAACACCGTCGGATGCTGAAAATGTCTGCAATAATCCACCACTAGAGGCAACAACCTGTCCCAACGAAGCCCCCTGACACCAAACCATTTGACCTCACATCTCGACTTAGGGATACCCAATTGTAATCCATCCACTTTCACTGTAGCCGCTCTTCGAGCCCAATAAATGAAAGAATGGCCGACAAGCCACAAACTGTCGACACCTAAAACACAAAAAGAGAATAACAACACCACCCACTTAAACACCCAACTCAGGGCGAACATACAGGCGATACCGACCGGATCCCCATCGGCCAATGCCTTTTAACCACCGAATCTGATAAAACCCCTCACTGAAGCCTCAGTGCCGCCCCTATGCAGAAGGAATGTGACCCAAAATCTTTGATGTTAAAACCCAACCCGGCACAATGACTTGTTAAGAACCGCCCTAAATTGGAATTGCGGACAACGGCCCTACCATCAACGTGAACCAACAAGAACCCCCCATAACAGGGCGAACCTGAAAATACTCAAGCAAACAATGCCAAGGACATACTTCTAAACCACTGGGAAAATGAACCACCATTCTGCCTTTACCTAGCTGATCAGTCTTACTCCTCCTCAAAAATATCTCCACCTTGTAACCAAACAAGGCCACATCCGAAAAAGCCAAACCCCACATAGAAGCCAAATTTTTACTAACCAACTCCGAAATTCAAAAGGCTCCAAAGAAAGCCAAAACAAACGCCACCCGAAACAAGCATACCTCAAAATCCGAAAAACACACCAAAGGTAACACCATATACACCTTCTGCAATAGCGAGAAAGTAATAGGTTGCCTACAGTCAGGAGAGGGCCCACCCAAACCCTTCTTCAAGCCCTTCAGCACCTGCCGAACACAAAAACCTTTGGTAATATCGCTCAAACCCAATAATTTAAAGTGGAAAGCTAATGCCATTGCTGAATGTGACAATTGAGAAACTCCCCATTCCCACATCCATTCCAGCAACACACCCGTACCGTCAACCTCCTCTTCCTGAAAACCTTGGGACCACAATCTATTCTCCCACTCCAACCAAACTCTAGAATAAGCTGCCCAAAGTACCTGGTGCTAATGAGTTTTTTACCAGTCCAGCAGTCCTCCACCCCAAGTCGCCACAAGAAACTCGGACACGGGCACCCTCCTCGTCTGCATGGGGGGCAATTCCGGAAATGCTGCCACTGAATGCGAGAGAGGGAGTCTGCTATAGAATTACAGACACCAGGAATATGTTTGGCCTTAAGGCAAACATTCATTCGCAAAACATTTCAGGACAAGCAAACGCAACAATCTCAACACAGGCAAAGATGTATCCGTCAATGTATTTAAGGCATACACAACTCCCATATTGTCTGAATAAAACATAACTGCCCCGATTCCTCAAATATCCCTCCCAGACAAACAGGGCAACCACGATAGGACAACAACTCCAAAAACACCAAATTCTTCACCAAACCCAAGGAAAAACATTCCTCTGGCCACTGGGCTGCACACCATCTGCCAATGAAATAAGCCCCAAAACCGCAACTACCATCCGAATCCGTCACCAAACCCAGCTCCACATTAGAGACCCTCCACCTGCTGAAGTGCTCTCTGCATTCCTGACGCCTGAAGGACTGTTGAAACGCGCCTGGAGCCCGCCGATGCATTGCTCCGTAGCCTCTCGCGCCACCTCCAGTAGACGTGGCAGCCGGCGTTCCCTGCTGTTCCAACTGACGTGGTTGATCCTGAAAAACAGTAGACCGTGAATACATATCCAGGGGAGGAAAAGTTCTGCTACCCCACCCCCCTCTTTGCGGCTGTTACCCCAAAGCCGTACTAACTTCCCTACCCCTCTTGGGAGCTCCCCCACCCTCACCTCCAGGCCAAGCAATATCCACCACCAGCCATCTTCTAGACCCCTCCCTATGTATAACTCCATATCCTCCTGGCCTATTTGGCCGACCCTTACCACCTATACCACCCTGAGTGGCCGCTGTATACACCTGGGCCCCACTCTGCTCCCTGGCCAAATCTAAAACCCTGCCCGTGACACCACACCTCAACTGTCTGCTTCCAACAGGCCGAACCTCATGTTGTGAACCGTCATCAGGCTCCAGACGAATAGAGTCCGTCCAGGAGCCGTGCAAGCCAGAGAAGTCCTCCTCAAGGCTGTCGAAGACATCCGCCCTCGCAGATGGGCCAGGCTGAGGCACTGGCCGTTGTCCAGATGGGCTATGCTCTGGAAGAGAAAAACTAACATGTGAGCCACACACTCCAATCTCCTCCCTGACCCTGGAAGAAACTTCGCCCCCCGCAGGATGGCGAACAGACCCAGACCTAGAATCCAAAGGGGGCTTCTCAGCTGACCCCCCAAAATGACTAACATGTTTACTGGAGGACCCAGGGGAGGGAGGAACACACTCCTCATCAGAGGAGTTCAAAAATAAGTCCACCTCCCCAGGGCTCAGCTCAAACTCTTCGCATTCCTCCCCAGACCCATACTCCAAATCAACAAGCCCACCCTGCGGCCTAACTGCCCCACTAATCTCGCCACCACCAAACTGACTAGAACCCATGGGCCTAAGCTGGGTGGAACCAAAAACCAAATCACCCTGACTTACTTTGGGCCCACCAACCACAGATACTGCTGGGGCCTGTCCTTCCTCCTCCTCACTATCCCTATTGGCCACTACCCCTCCAAAAGAAACCAGGGGGCCACCCGGACCGTCATAGCAGCCCATCCCAGAATGCCCCTCCCCCCCAGGTCAGGCCCAACCGGGCCGTGAGCCACCTTACCCCTACCTCCATGCTTAGTGGCTAGGCCAGCAACGGCCCCTCCACTCTGGATCCTTGCCGCTCACCACCCGGTGATGACATCATTGCCCGCCGGACTCAACACAGCTGCCGGACCACCACGACCGCTACCTCTGCGCTCTTCTTACCATGAACCGGACCGGATCTTCTTCCACCCGACGTCCTCCTGCTGACATCAGGGCTGAGACGCGACGGAGGCCTGGATCACCTGGTGGACTTCTTTCTAGGAACCGACCGCTCCTTCACCTCGCCAGCAGAAACCGGAGCCCCAAGCAACGATTGGACCTGTTCTTCAAGCCAGGTAGGTCCCCTTTCTTCCGCAGCCTCCTTCAGCCATCGAAAAAGAGCCTCCAAATTAGCCATGACGCAGGCTGAGCGAGAAAGCCACCAGCTGCACAAAGATGTTTCTCTCACTTTGCTAAATAACAACTGCTGGCTTTCCAGCTCAGCCGCAAGGCTATATCACCTTGCAGCTCCTCCTCCACTTCCTCCTAACATCCCAGCCTTCATTTAGTTCCACGGTCAAAGCTCCCTCCAGCTAAGCTTTGCACCGCTTACAGGAGCCACTTTAGAATTCTATGGCATCAGTGTTTGCAACTATGTATAACATTGCTATAAACAAAGGCACAGGCACACTCCTGAGCTCACCTAGGATTACTCTTTAACAAAGGAGAACAAAACAAAATTGGTAATAATAGTTAATTGGAGTTGTTTAACAAGTCATGCTCTTTCTGATCCATTTAAGTTTAACTTTGATTTTACTGTCTTTAACACTTCTCAAGCAAATACTTGTGAAGTCCCTTCCTTGCTGTCGCTCAGCAAATCGTGCAATGGGACTTGTCAATAATCTCAGATAAATCAGGGTGAGTTAACTCTGCCCATGTCCTTCTTAAGGGCTCCTAATCTACATCCGCAGGTTGATAAATGGAGCCCAGTAAATGAACATTTGAAGTCTCTGGGACCGATTAACCATGCAGTGAGTGCAGCTGTTTCCGTGCTAGCCTTCAGGCTCGCCGTAAACATAAGTAAAGAAGCAGCGGTCATAAGACCGCTGCTCCTTAACTCGTCGGCCACCTCTAAAGTGGTGGACAGCAATCATTCTGATCAGATACAATCGGTATGATTGACACCCTCTGCTAGCGGCCGATTGCCCGCGAATGTGCAGGGGACGGAAGTGCACAAGCATTTCACTAAAAATGCTTCTACAATGTTAAATGCCGACAGTCTTTCCTCGGATCATGTGCATCAGACATTTGGTAAATCGGCCCTTCATGTAAGTTTTGTGATTTTTACTGACTTCTTGAATGTGAGAAAAGAAACGTTTTAACTTCACATTTCTCAAAGTGAACAATTACAATAGGCAGTCCCCATATTCTCATAAGTTGTTCTGAGGTTGTAACAAATCATTTCAGACCAGAGGGTCTGACAATACAAAACCCTGATGTATCTCCTTAATCTTACAGTGGGCTCCATGTTCAAAGGAGCAAAGGCTGCTATGGAGCCCTTGCAACACAGACTTGCTCATGTTGTCCTGCTTTCCGCAATATAAGAAGCAGAGGTCATCTGACAACTGCTTATTACCCATTCTGTTACCTCTTATTGGGTAGAGATAATTCACCTCTCATTGGTTGCACACTCTAGTAAGCTATTTATAACCATTACTAATTGGCTTCAGTAAAAAAGTGACCTAAGTTACAATATGGCAGCTCCCACTGTTTTATGGATATTAACTTTACCCTTACTTCAATATTTAAACAACTAATATGATTTTTACAAATACATGTACAAATTTTTCTCAGGCTAATCTTTGCTCTTAATAAACCATTCAAGCAATGATTTTTTTAGTGTTTAATATCCATTTAAAGGAGCAGTAATTTGTATAAACAACAAATGTATGATAAAAACACAATGCAGTAGCACTTAGTCTGAACTTCAAATGAGTAATAGATTTTTTTTCCAACAAATTTCAAAGTGTTGTCTATTTCCCCTCCCCCTGTATCATGTGACAGCCATCAGCCAATCACAAATGCATATATGTATATTCTGTGAATTCTTGCACATTCTCAGTAGGAGCTGGTGACTGAAAAAGTGTAAATATAAAAAGACTGTGCACATTTTGTTAATGGAAGTAAATTGCAAAGTTGTTTAAAATTGCTGCTCTGAGTTATGAAAGCTTAAAGGGACACTAAACCCAATTGTTTTCTTTCACGATTCAGATAGAGCATGTAATTTTAAGCAACTTTCTAATTTACTCCTATTATCAATTTTTTTTCGTTCTCTTGCTATCTTCATTTAAAAAGCAGGAATGTGATGCATAGGAGCCAGCCCATTTTTGATTGAAAACCTTGGTTATGCTTGCTTATTGGTGGGTAAATGTAAGCCACCAATCAGCAAGCGCTATCCATGGTGCTGAACCTAAAATGGGCTGGCTGCTAAGATTTACATCCCTGCTTTTAAAATAAAGATAGCAAGAGAACAAAGAAAAATTGATAATAGGAGTAAATTAGAAAGTTGCTTAAAATGTCATGCTCTATCCGAATTATGAAAGAAAAAAAATTGGGTTCAGTGTCCCTGTAATTTTGATTTGAGTGTCCCTCAAGATACTAGACAGGCACATTATACTTACACAATCCTGACTTCCCATTTGCCAGGCATAAAAAAACACATTTAAACCCTTGCCTGAGCTAGCTTTGATAAGAACCAATTTTGAGATGCAGTATGTGAGTTTGGTTAACCCCTTAACGACCAAGGACGTACCAGGTAGGTCCTGCAAAAACTGTCAGTTACGTCCTTGGTCTAAGTGCATCCTGCAATACCCTTTTTCAAGCATCTGATGCAGAGAGAGCCACTCTGTGGCCCTCTCTGTACCGGTAGCGATGGTGCCGATCATTGGTGGGTGGGAGCTTAGCAGGGAGGCGGATGGGTAGCCCATCACTACCCATGCGTGTGCGCAACAACTACTGACACCAATGAATGTTCCTGAAGTGGATGGAGGGAGAGGGAGGGGAGTAAAAAATTAAGTTAAAAGTATCTGGGAGGGGGAGGGGGTATTGAGGGGGGGCAGCTAAACTACAGAAAAATGTATATATGTGGGGGCAAACTGGGTACTGGCAGCAATAGGTAGTGGGGGAGGGTTAGATAGCTGTTTAGGGGGGATCAGGGAGGTTGGGGGCTAAGGCTGAGTCCATCACAGTCGAATAGATATTTAAAAAACAAACAAACAAAAAACCCCCTTTTATTTTAGTACTGGCAGACTTTCTGCAAGTACTTAAGATGGCGTGGACAATTGTGGAGTGGGGGAGGGAAGAGAGCTGTTTGGGAGGGATCAGGGGGTGTGATGTGTCAGGTGGGAGGCTGATCTCTACACTAAAGCTAAAATTAACCCTGCAAGCTCCCTACAAGCTACCTAATCAACCCCTTCACTGCTAGCCATAATACATGTGTGGTACGCAGCGGCATTTAGCGGCCTTCTAATTGCCAAAAAGCAACACCAAAGCCATATATGTCTTCTATTTCTGAACAAAGGGGATCACAGAGAAGCATTTACAACCATTTGTGCCATAATTGCACAAGCTGTTTGTAAATAATTTCAGTGAGAAACCTAAAGTTTGTGAAAAAGTTTGTGAAAAAGTGAACGATTTTTTTTATTTGATCGCATTTTGCGGTGAAATTGTGTCATGAAATATACCCAAATGGGCCTAGATCAATACTTTGGGTTGTCTACTAAAAAAAATATATAGGGTTATTCAGGGATTCCTGACAGATATCAGTGTTCCAATGTAACTATCGCTAATTTTGAAAAAAAGTGGTTTGGAAACAGCAAAGTGCTACTTGTATTTATTGCCCTATAACTTGCAAAAAAAGCAAAGAACATGTAAACATTGGGTATTTCTAAACTCAGGATAAAATTTAGAAACTATTTAGCATCTGTATTATTTGGTGGTTGTAGATATGTAACAGATTTTGGGGGTCAAAGTTAGAAAAAGAGTCTTTTATTTTAATTTTTTTAATCATATTTTATAATTGTTAAAAGTAAATTATAAGATATGATGAAAATAATGATATCTTTAGAAAGTCCATTTAATGGCGAGAAAAACGGTATATAATATGTGTGGGTACAGTAAATGAGTAAGAGGAAAATTACAGCTAAACACAAACACCGCAGAAATGTAGAAATAGCCTTGGTCCCAAACGGTCAGAAAATGGAAAAGTGCTGTGGTCCTTAAGGGGTTAATACATTTGGACCTAACTGACCCAGGAGTGAAAGTGACTCTTATAATTTTGTCACTCAGTTAATTAATTACTATAGGCTGCAATCCAACACTGCTCCATGTCCCTTTACTTCTTTAATTGTACTTTTTTTAAACTGTACAAAAACAACACTTATTTCTTACTATTTGTATATACAGTATCTCATACAGTATTATTACATTTAATATTAAAGGAATTCTTTGATTTTTGTCAAATAAAATTCTTAATTTTTCATGAAGTTATTTTTGATATGTTCTGTAACTGTTTGCATGAAATGAGCGAATCTTTTAATTTTTCAAATTATTTAATGTCAGATTTGGGTTAAAATTCATTCGGCTAGATTACGAATTTTGTCGGTAATGGTGTGCGGTGCTAACGAGCATTTTATGCTCACCGCTCACCTACAGACAGCGCTGGTATTACGTTTTTTTTTAAACCCGGCGTTAGCCGCAGAAAAGTGAGAGGAGAGCAAAATTTTGCTCCACATCTCACCTCAATACAAGCGCTGCTTACGGTAGCGGTGAGCTGGTAAAACGTGCTTGTGCACGATTTCCCCATAGGAATCAATGGGGGAGAGCCGGCTGAAAAAAAAAAAACCTAACACTAGTGATGTCGCGAACCTAAAATTTTGCATTAGCGAACGGCGAATGCGAACTTCCGCAACTGTTCACGAACGGGCGAACCGGGCGAACCGCCATAGACTTCAATAGGCAAGCGAATTTTAACCCCTTAAGGACCAGCGACGTACCCTGTATGTCGCTGGCCTTTTTTGGGACTTGATTGTTTTATAGCGCGGTCTTGCCACCAGCGTTGAGACTGCTCTATTCCACAAAGCCTGCTGGAGAGAGGGCATTAATAGCGTGTTCTTGCTAGACTTGTGCTATTATGTCCTGAAAAACCCCTTAACGACCAGTGACATACAGGGTACATTGTGGTCATTAAGGGGTTAAAACCCACAGGGACTCTTTCTGGCCACAATAGTGATGGAAAAGTTGTTTCAAGGGTACTAACACCTGGACTGTGGCATGCCGGAGGGGGATCCATGGCAAAACTCCCAAGGAAAATTACATAGTTGATGCAGAGTCTGGTTTTAATCCATAAAGGGCATAAATCACCTAACATTACTAAATTGTTTGGAATAACGTGCTTTAAAACATCAGGTATGATGTTGTATCGATCAGGTAGTGTAAGGGTTACGCCCGCTTCACAGTGACAGACCAAACTCCCCGTTTAAAGAGACAGTCTACACCAGAATTTTTATTATTTTAAAAGATAGATAATCCCTTTATTATTATTAGTGTGAAGGAAACTGACTGCTATTATTTAACACAGTCAAAAACGTGTTTTTTTTTTTTAAATCTACACTACTGTTACACCAGATATGAGTTGCACTGGGGTGACACTGTGCCCTGGCAGGCAGGCACTGAAAACGCACACGTGTGAAGGAAACTGACTGCTATTATTTAACACAGTCAAAAAAGTGTTGTTTTTTTTAAATCTACACTACTGTTACACCAGATATAAGTTGCACTGGGGTGACACTGTGCCCGGGCAGGCAGGCACTGAAACGCACACGTGTGAAGGAAACTGACTGCTATTATTTAACACAGTCAAAAAAGTGTTTTTTTTTTAAATCTACACTACTGTTACACCAGATATGAGTTGCACTGGGGTGACACTGTGCCCTGGCAGGCAGGCACTGAAATGCACACGTGTGAAGGAAACTGTCTGCTATTATTTAACACAGTCAAAAAAGTTTTTTTTTTTTTAAATATACACTACTGTTACACCAGATATGAGTTGCACTGGGGTGACACTGTGCCCTAGCAGGCAGGCACTGAAACGCACACGTGTGAAGGAAACTGACTGCTATTATTTAACACAGTCAAAAAAGTGTTTTTTTTACTGTTACACCAGATATGAGTGGTGGCACTTGGCAAGTGGGCACAGTATACGCTGTGAGCCTGACACACATGCTGGCAGGCAGGCAACTGCAATTAGATTACACATGAAAAAAAAAAAAAAAAGCAGACTGATGTTCTAGCCCTAAAAATGGCTTTTTGGGGTGCTGTCCTTACAGCAGAGATCAGATGAGTCCTTCAGGACTGTAGTGGACACTGAATACATTAGCCTAGCTATTGATTTCCCTATTAAATCAGCAGCAGCTACACTGTCCCTCCTCTCACTAAGAATGCAGCTTCCAAATGAATCTAAAATGGATGCTGTCCAGGAGGTAGGAGGGTCTGGGAGGGAGGGTCTGCTGCTGATTGGCTGGAATGTGTCTTCTGACTGTGAGGTACAGGGTCAAAGTATTACTCAATGATGACGAATAGGGGGCGGATCGAACATCGCATATGTTCGCCCGCCACAGTGAACGCAAACAAGCTATGTTCGCCGGGAACTATTCGCCGGCGAACTATTCGCAACATCACTACCTAACACCTGCAAAAAAGCAGCGTTCAGTTCCTAACGCAGCCCCATTGATTCCTATGGGGAAACACATTTATGTCTATACCTAACACCCTAACATGAACCCTGAGTCTAAACACCCCTATTCTTATACTTATTAACCCCTAATTTGATGCCCCCGACATTGCTGCAACCTACAATATATTATTAACCCCTAATCTGCCGCTCCGGACACCACCGCCACCTACATTATACTTATGAACCCCTAATCTGCTGCCCCAACATCGCTGACATCTACATTATATTTATTATCCCCTAATCTGCCGCCCCCAATGTCACCGCCACCTACCTACACTTATTAACCCCTAATCTGCTGCCCCCAATGTTGCCGCCACTTTATTAAAGTTATTAACTCCTAAATCTAAGTCTAACTCTAACCCTAACACCCCCTAACTTAAATATAATTTCAATAAATCTAAATAAAATAACTACAATTAACTAAATTATTCCTATTTAAAACTAAATACTTACCTATAAAATAAACCCTAAGATAGCTACAATATAACTAATAATTACATTGTATCTATCTTAGGGTTTATTTTTATTTTACAGGCAACTTTGTATTTATTTTAACTAGGTAGAATAGTTAGTAAATAGTTATTAACTATTTAATTGCTACCTAGTTAAAATAAAGACAAATTTACCTGTAAAATAAAACCTAACCTAAGTTACAATTACACCTAACACTACACTATAATTAAATAAATTAAATAAACTAAATACAATTAAATAAAATTATCTAAAGTACGAAACCCCCCACTAAATTACAGAAAATAATAAAATAATTACAGGTTTTTTAAACTAATTACACCTAATCTAATCCCCCTAATAAAATAAAAAAGCCCCCCAAAATAAAAAGCCATACCCTATACTAAATTACAAATAGCCCTTAAAAGGGCCTTTTGCGGGGCATTGCCCCAAAGTAATCAGCTGTTTTACCTGTAAAAAAAGTACAATACCCCCCCAACATTAAAACCCACCACCCACACACCCAACCCTACTCTAAAACCCACCCAATCCCCCCTTAATAAAACCTAACACTAACCCCTTGAAGATCACCCTACCTTGAGAAGTCTTCACCCAACCGGGTTGAAGTCCTCAACGAAGCCGGGCGAAGTGGTCCTCCAGACGGGCAGAAGTCTTCATCCAGACGGCATCTTCTATCTTCATCCATCCGGCGCGGAGTGGGTCCATCTTCAAGACATCCGACGCAGAGCATCCTCTTCTTTCTTGATCCGACGACTGAATGAAGGTTCCTTTAAATGACATCATCCAAGATGGCGTCCCTTCAATTCCAATTACCTTAGGAATTAAGGTAGAAAAAATCCTATTGGCTGATGCAATCAGCCAATAGGATTGAACTTCAATTCTATTGGCTGATTGGAACAGCCAATAGAATGCGAGCTCAATCCTATTGGCTGTTCTAATCAGCCAATAGGATTGAAGTTCAATCCTGTTGGCTGATTGCATCAGTCAATAGGATTTTTTTCTACCTTAATTCCGATTGGCTGATAGAATTCTGCCCTTCTGAAAGACTTCTGCCCATCTGGAGGACCACTTCGCCCGGCTTCGTGGAGGACTTCGGCCCGGTTGGGTGAAGACTTCTCAAGGTAGGGTGATCTTCAAGGGGTTAGTGTTCGGTTTTATTAAGGGGGGATTGGGTGGGTTTTAGAGTAGGGTTGGGTGTGTGGGTGGTGGGTTTTAATGTTGGGGGGGTATTGTACTTTTGTTTACAGGTAAAATAGCTAATTACTTTGGGGCAATGCCCCGCAAAAGGCCCTTTTAAGGGCTATTTGTAATTTAGTATAGGGTAGGGCTTTTTTTATTTTGGGGGGCTTTTTTATTTTATTAGGGGGATTAGATTAGGTGTAATTAGTTTAAAAAACCTGTAATTATTTTATTATTTTCTGTAATTTAGTGGGGGGTTTTTTCGTACTTTAGATAATTTTATTTAATTGTATTTAATTGTATTTAGTTTATGTAATTTATTTAATTAAAGTGTAGTGTTAGGTGTAATTGTAATTTAGGTTAGGTTTTATTTTACAGGTAAATTTGTCTTTATTTTAACTAGGTAGCTATTAAATAGTTAATAACTATTTTACCTAGTTAAAATAAATACAAAGTTGCCTGTACAATAAAAATAAACCCTAAGATAGATACAATGTAACTATTAGTTATATTGTAGCTATCTTAGGGTTTATTTTATAGGTAAGTATTTAGTTTTAAATAGGAATAATTTAGTTAATTGTAGTTATTTTATTTAGATTTATTTAAATTATATTTAAGTTGGGGGGGTTAGGGTTAGACTTAGGGGTTAATAACTTTAATATATTGGCGGCGACGTTGGGGGCGGCAGATTAGGGGTTAATAATTGTACGTAGGTGTCGGCGATGTTAGGGATGGCAGATTAGGGGTTAATAAAATTTAACTAGTGTTTGCGAGGCGGGAGTGCGGCAGTTTAGGGGTTAATATATTTATTATAGTGGCAGCGATGTCCGGTTCGGCAGATTATGGGTTAAAAATTTTATTTTAGTGTTTGCGATATGGGGGGGCCCTCGGTTTCGAGGTTAATAGGTAGTTTATGGGTGTTAGTGTACTTTTTAGCACTTTAGTTAAGAGTTTTATGCTACGGCGTTGTAGTGTAAAACTCTTAACTACTGACTTTTAAATGTGGTACCAGTCTTGACAGGAGATGGTTTACCGCTCACTTTTTGTCAGACTCATAATACCGGCGCTATGCAAGTCCCATTGAAAAAAGAGGATACGCAATTGACGTAAGTGGATTAGTCTGGCCGAAAAAGTGAGCGGTGAGCCTGTCATTTCAAGACTCGTAATACCAGCGGGCGTTAAAAAGTAGCGTTGCGACCTCTCAACGCTGCTTTTTAAGGCTAACGCAAGACTCGTAATCTAGGCGATTGTATATTCTGCTGTTCATTGAAATTAATGGTGAACTAATATTAACAAACAAATATGTTAACGAATATTCATCTGAAACGAAAGATCATTTTGAAAGAATAATAATAATTGAAAATGAATTCAATTAATATTTCAGACAAAAAGAAATTGCTTGATGATACACGTCTAAATTGTTTACTATACAACTACACTACAAAATTATTTAGAAAGCACTAACTGGTTTAAAATAGAAGGGTAACAAGATTAAAATACCTCCTGCTAGATCATTTCTAACAAACTTCTGGAAGCACCACAGCCTCCCTTGGTTTTTAAAGTTCTCAGGACCTACAGAATGGAGAGAAGCACAAGACATTTACAGATAACTAAACTATTCGTTTCTTTCTGTTTCTATTTTAGAAGCTAATGAAGTTTATGTGTAACTGACACCGTTATCTCTATCCTCTGTATTCTGTGTTTTCTGCTAGATCTCACGCATGTTGTCATTTCTGACTACAACACTAATACCTACATTTTAT
>NC_069502.1:41439178-41444178 GCF_027579735.1 Bombina bombina
TGGAATGCTAAGGAATTAAGCTGGACCAATTTAAAATGTAATTTTCACAACCTCTCAGTATTTTTACTGTTTAACATAAATAACAGGCTTTGAAATGTGAATATACCTTTAAGAAACTATCTTCTAAGTGGGAGGTACACCTGAGGAATGTCAGGTGAGCCCTTTATAAGAGGATGTCCGGTGAGGACTCAATGAAGCCCTGATGAACCCCTGTGACACACACTTGCTGTGGGGGTGAAACAATTGTTGGTAATGTTGTGTTTTAACACTGTTGTGTTTATTCAGGAGTATGTCGACTAAGCTCCTGTTTATATGAACTGTCTAAGGTGAAACAGAGGATTTTAGTGCAAATCTAGCCTCTATGGACACTTGTCTTACACTGCTTGCATACTTGCTGAGTGCTGACTGGAGATTGGGAGTAAAACCCTGTGAAGCACTTATTTGTGGAAGCAATGTAACCTACTATAAGAAGGACTGATTTGTGTGTAACTTTTTTACAAACAGACTGCTACATAGGTGTGAATGCACCCACCTGTGGAGTATCTGCAGGCAAATGTTTGCTAATTGTGGGTGTTGATTACACGCTGTTTCTATTCTGTCTATCTACTGAGAAGAGAGAACCTCTGAGGGCGTGCTTTGGGTATATCTTGGTAAGAGCCTCTTTTTCATCTATCAGCCTAGGGAAAGCCTGGTTCTTTCTCGTTGCGGCTAGGTGCCGTTACAGCTGATTTCCTCACTGCAAGTGGGTTGCGATCTTCATCTACTGAGCTGATTGGAGGCCACCTAAGGTTACACCACTCCCCTTCTCAGTGACGTCAGACGCCTCAGAGAGAGCGGAATGTTTTGAAAAAAGCTGTTGGGACACAGGACGGAAAAAGTTAAGTGTCTTTTGCTTTCTTTGTTGCAATTGTTACACACATCACCTTCTATTTTTCCTTTGCATGAAGGACTCTTTTTCCATTTGCTATCAGGTGTACTATGGGACTGTCTGCAGACAAAAATATATGGAAACCGTTGCTGTCTACACAGTGTGACAGTCCTTTATCGTATGCATTTACTTATTTACGCTGTTTGGCGTTATACATTGGATTTTAGTAATTTAATATCCTTATGTATTCTAGGTATTTGATTTACGATATTATTATGATTATTATTATTATCGGTTATTTGTAGAGCGCCAACAGATTCTGCAGCGCTATTAACAAAGGCGGAGTACAAAAAAATAGTTATAGGGATCAAATGGGTAGAGGGCCCTGCCAAGAGTTGCACTGTTGTAGTCAGCTCTTGAGAAGGTGATCAACAAACAGCTGGACTCTTAAGCTTACATGCTAGGGGGGTTCAGGGGATAGCAATGGAGGAGAGGAACTGGTATAAAGAAAGGTTAGCGTCGGTTGTATGCATCCCTGAACAGTAGAGTCTTTAGGGAACACTTGAAGCTTTTAAAACTAGAAGGGAGTCTTGTGGAGCGAGGCAGAGAGTTCCACAAGATGGGAGCCAGTCTGGAGAAGTCCTGTAAACTATAGATATATATATTTACCTACTTTTGCACCTGTCATTATTGCAAAGTGAATTGAATATGCAAAGTTGTTATATTAGGTTATAGAGGCATACGTATGCTTAGGTAGTTTATATCCACTTGATTAATCTTTTACCTTAGACTAAGCATGTTGTATATGGTGTTCACTCTATATTGTTTGTTTGATTGGGCAAAATACAGTGATTCACTGAATGTGATATGGGACAATAAACTTTATGTATGAAATACATTCTTTGTGTGCCTGTGTTAATTCCCTTGCTTTTTCAAACCATTAACATATGGTCTGAAACCTTGTCTCTCTGTTTGTAACGTTCTTAATTCATGATCAAGGGTGGCACCAGAATTTAACTTTTCAGCAATATTTTCTACTCTCTCATACACCCCCATATTTTATATTTCTATTTTTGAGGATATATATAGAGGATTCTGTTTTCCTTTTATTGTTTGAGATCGAGTTGATTGCTGTAGGAGTGATTAATAACTCCTTTTTCTCCCTGATATCACTGTATTTTTGGTCCTTTCAATACATATTATGGCATATATTCTGTCTGATGATTTGTGGGAAGCTGAATTAAAGGATTCTTTGGCAAATGATATTGTAGTTGGGGAGGATAATGATGAGGAGAACATAACTATTTTTAGTTCCTTTAGGAGATATAGATATCTCCTAAATCGGCAACTAAAAATGAAAGCAGAAAATGCCAGCTTAGCTAACTATAGAGAGAAAAAGTTTATTCCAAGAGGTTTACGGTTATCATTAGATCCAGGGGCAAATACAAGGGAGGATGAGGAAGGTGACTCCTTTGTGGAGGATTGGAATGATAAATTGTCCTCAACCTCCCTTGATTTGATGGAAATGATGATACAAAGGAATAATAGAAGACTTGAAAAAGTAAAAAGTGAAGCTGAAAAAGTACTATTGAAAGTTAACACATTTGAAAATGACCCAAACTTTGAGAAATTGAATGGTGAAACTAGTGCAAATGTAACAAAACTGAAATCAGATATTAAAATGAGGAAATGTAGAAAATATAGACGTGATCAAGAGGACTATAAAAATGGAAGGGTTTATATATACAAGTCCCAGAAGGGTACATATGATTAAGGGACAGACGCCTCTGACTCTGAATCAGGGCTTTCAAAAAACTCCTCTGGAACAACTCTAAAAGAAGGAGGAGAAGGAGCAGAAGGGGAAAAAGGAAAAGATCCATATGGGAATTCCATAAGGGAGAAGAGATACCAAACCAGACAGACCAGGGGGAGAAGAGATCAATATGTTCAGAACAGGGGGAGATTCAGAGGGAGGGGGGTACGCAGGGGCTACTAGATAGCCCTTTTGAGGAGGAATTACAAATTGTAAACCTCTCCTCTTTTCCCCTGAATCTAGCCCATATTGAACTCCTAAAAAGGGTTTATCTTTCTGCCCTACATCTGTCATTGATAAATTTGAGGTACTAAAAGATTTACACCTTTTTGCTAGGAAAATAGTGTTATCTGTAGTCATGAAAAATAAACAAACTGAAAATCTAGGTGTTAATGATCAATTGGCTCTGAAGGATTTGGATTCACTATTATTAGAAAATGATCAGGAAGAAATCCCTAGTTCTTCCCAAGATATATCTCTCAGCTATGAAAAACCCATTTTCAAGCCTAAATCCTCATACATGCCTTCCCTTTCTTTAGTTCCAGCTGTCAATCTCTTCGTAAAAAAGATGGAAAAGGATATTGATATGCTGGCATCTAAACAGATAGATGACAACTTGAAACCCAGAGAGAGAAAAGCTCTGAAGGAGTTATGCATGGCCAGAGGGTTGGTGATCAATCCTGCCGACAAGGGCGGTAATTTGGTTTTGTTGGATGAACAGCTTTATGTCAATGAAGCTAAACGCCAACTTAATGACAGAAACCAATATATAAGATTAGATCACAATCCCCTGGGACAGATCCAGAACTCTCTTTTTAAGCTTTTGAATGAAGCAAGAAGTAGGGGAATAATTGACCAGAAAGAGTTTAAATTCCTGGTCCCTGATTTCCCTGTTATGCCTGTCTTCTATATCCTTCCGAAACTGCATAAGAACATAAAATGTCCACCAGGAAGGCCGATCGTTTCGGGAATAGGCAGTGCAACCAAAAAGGTAGGGGAATATGTGGATAAGTTTTTGCGACCGTTTCTTTTCTCGTTAACATCATATGTTAAGGACACTGCGGATCTACTCAGGAAATTAGATGGAGTAGTAGTAAATGAGAATACACTATTAGCCTCTCTAGATGTGGAGGGGTTATACTCCTCCATTCCCCATGAAATAGGACTTCAGGCAATTAAGAAATTTCTGGACACAAAAGATCCCCTATATTTGGAACACTCTGACTTTGTCATCTCCCTGCTTGAATTTGTCCTTAAGAATAATGTGTTCACATTTGATGGACAAATTTATAAACAGATACGAGGAACAGCAATGGGGGCAGTATGTGCCCCCACGTATGCTTGCCTCCATTTGGGGGCTTGGCAGTCAGATATATTTGAACAGTTTAGTGATACCTTTAATTATAAGGTGTTAATGTGGGTGAGATATGTGGATGATGTTCTTGTCTTATGGGATGGAACCATAGAAGAATTTAATGAGTTCGTCCATATACTCAATCATAATGACAGGAACATCATCCTCACATCGGAGACCAATAATAAAGGATTAAATTTTCTGGACATCACAATCAAAAAAGAGGGTTTGAAGATTGTGACTGAAAATTTTAGGAAAAAGAATTCCACTAATAATATCCTGCATGCAGTCATCCATCTCATTTGATTAAGGGTATCCCTTATGGACAGTTTCTCCAGTTAAGGAGAAACTGTTCATCTTTAGCAAAATTTGATGTACATGCAGGCTTGATGAAAGAAAGATTTCTTAAAAGAGGATACTCAAACAAATGTTTGAAAAAGGCACCCTGGAAGGCACGAAGGACCCCCAGAGATGACCTTTTGTATAATAAGAAAGTAAAGTCAAATGAGGCCCAAATTAGATTTATTACTAAGTTTAATAATCAATGGCAGAATATTAGATCAGCATTGACAAACAACTGGCATATACTCACTTTGGATGACAAAGTTAGAGATATGATTGGTGAAAGACCATTATTGAAGGCCAGGAAAGCACAAAGTCTGAGAGATATGTTAGTAAAAAGTCAATTTGTGAGGGGCCCCTCGAATGCTGACTGGCTTAGAAAGGATAAAGGAATAAAAGGTAGCTATCCATGTGGGCACTGCGTTTATTGTGCCCACATGGACAGCACCAAGCAATTCAATACCCAAGGAAATAAAATATTCAACATCAAATTTTTCTTCAACTGCAAATCTGAAGGGGTGATTTATCTTCTTCGTTGCTCGTGCCCGGTCTTCTATGTTGGCAAAACGAAAAGGCTAATAAAGGACCAGGTACAGGAGCATCTGGATGATATCCTTCATGCT
>NC_069502.1:41749178-41964178 GCF_027579735.1 Bombina bombina
AAAAGTAGAATTTAGTGACGTAAGCTTCGATCCGCCGGACTCAGTCCGACACAGATCGATTCTTACGTCACTCCAGATGTTCTGAACAAAAGTTCGGCACAATCTGACTACTTTTGCTAGTTATCAAAAAACTAGCAGGTACGCTCTGCACTTTTCCAGCCCAGCGTACCTGGTTTTCAATCCGCCGCCCTGGAGGTGGCGGATCCCATAGGAATCAATGGGAGTCTGACCATAGTGAAAGCTCATGTTTGCTGCTGCCCGACATCCCATTGATTCCTATGGGAGATGTCTGCACCTAACACCCTAACATGTACCCCGAGTCTAAACACCCCTAATCTGTCCCCCCCCTACACCGCCGCTACTAAATAAATGTATTATCCCCTAAACCGCCGCTCCCGGAGCCCACCGCCACTCTAATAAACTGATTAACCCCTAAACTGCTGCTCCCGGACCCCGCCGCCAGTATAATAAATATGTTAACCCCTAAACCGCCGCTCCCGGACCCCGCCGCCACCTACATAATACCTATTAACCCCTATCCTGCCCCCCCTACACCGCCGCCACTATAATAAATTTATTAACCCCTATCCTGCCCCCCCTACACCGCTGCCACCTATAATACATTTATTAACCCCTATCCTGCCCCCCCTACACCGCCTCCACTATAATACATTTATTAACCCCTATCCTGCCCCCCCTACACCGCCGCCACCTATAATAAATTTATTAACCCCTATCCTGCCCCCCTACACCGCTGCCACTATAATACATTTATTAACCCCTATCCTGCCCCCCCTACACCGCAGCCACCTATAATACATTTATTAACCCCTATCCTGCCCCCCCTACACTGCCGCCACTATAATAAAATTATTAACCCCTAAACCTAAGTCTAACCCTAACCCTAACACCCCCTAACTTAAATATTAATTAAATACATCTAAATATTATAACTCTTATTAACTAAATTAATCCTATTTAAAACTAAATACTTGCCTTTAAAATAAACCCTAATATAGCTACAATATAAATAATAATTATATTGTAGCTATCTTAGGATTTATTTTTATTTTACAGGCAACTTTCAATTTATTTTAACTAGGTACAATAGCTATTAAATAGTTATTAACTATTTAATAGCTACCTAGTTAAAATAAAGAGAAATTTACCTGTAAAATAAAAACTAACCTAAGTTACAATTATAACTAACACTACACTATATGTTGAGAAACAAAGAAGAGAAAGACGACGGCACTACGGATGCTGTGTCCCACCTTGTATTCTGATCTCATATATTGTATGAGAAATGCTAATAGTGTACTTGGGGACTTAGGTGCTGTACATTGGGAGAAACAGACTAGAAAGTATCAATTGCTAAACGCAATTGGAAGAATGTACTTAAATAGCACTCAACAGCATGGAGTCAAATATTTGCCAAAGACACCATAGGTGAAGAAGCCCAAAGTAGGGTGGATTTAAAACTTAACTTTTAATAAAGATATTAAAATAAATACGAAAAATTAAAAGATCACAGACAGTGTGGTGGTGAAAGAATGCGACTCCAAAGGAGAATGATCTAATTGTATGTATTGTAATTACAATACATACAATTAGATAATTGTCCTTTGGAGTCGCATTCTTTCACCACCACACTGTCTGTGATCTTTTAATTTTTCGTATTTATTTTAATATCTTTATTAAAAGTTAAGTTTTAAATCCGCCCTACTTTGGGCTTCTTCACCTATGGTGTCTTTGGCAAATATTTGACTCCATGCTGTTGAGTGCTATTTAAGTACATTCTTCCAATTGCGTTTAGCAATTGATACTTTCTAACACTACACTATACTTAAATAAATTATTCCTATTTAAAACTAAATACTTACCTGTAAAATAAACCCTAAGATAGCTACAATGTAATTATTAATTACATTGTAGCTATTTTAGGATTTATATTTATTTTACAGGTAACTTTGTATTTATTTTAGCTAGTTAGAATAGTTATTAAATAGTTATTAACTATTTAATAACTACCTTGCTAAAAGAAATACAAAATTACCTGTAAAATAAATCCTAACCTAAATTACAATTAAACCTAACACTACACTATCATTAAATTAATTAAATAAATTAGCTACAAATAACTACAATTAAATACAATTAAAAAAAACTAACTAAAGTACAAAAAATAAAAAAACTAAGTTATAAACATTTCAAAAATATTACAACAATTTTAAGCTACTTACACCTAATCTAAGCC
The DNA here is from genome assembly GCF_027579735.1 of Bombina bombina. NCBI lineage: Eukaryota > Metazoa > Chordata > Amphibia > Anura > Bombinatoridae > Bombina > Bombina bombina. The sequence continues at coordinate 41,751,436 of NC_069502.1, forward strand.
CCCTAATAAAATAACAAAGCCCCCCAAAATAAAAAAATGCCCTACCCTATTCTACATTAAAAAGTTAACAGCTCTATTACCTTACCAGCCCTTAAAAGGGCCTTTTGCGGGCATGCCCCAAAGAAAACAGCTCTTTTGCCTGTAAAATAAAAACACAACCCCCCCAACATTAAAACCCACCACCCACATACCCCTACTCTAACCCAAACCCCCCTTAAATAAACTTAACACTACCCCCCTGAAGATCATCCTACCTTTAGCCGTCTTCAGCCAGCCGACCACCGATGGAACAGAAGAGGACATCCGCAGTGGCCGAAGTCTTCATCCAAGGGGCGCTGAAGAAGTCTTCCATCCAATTGAAGTCATCATCCAAGGGGCACTGAAGAAGTCTTCCATCCGATTGAAGTCATCATCCAAGGGGCGCTGAAGAAGTCTTCCATCCGATTGAAGTCATCATCCAGGCGGCGTCTTCAATCTTCATCCATCCGGAGCGGAGCCATCTTCAGACGAGCCGACGCGGAGCCATCCTCTTCTACCGACGGACTAACGACGAATGATGGTTCCTTTAAGTGACGTCATCCAAGATGGCGTCCCTCGAATTCCGATTGGCTGATAAGATTCTATCAGCCAATCGGAATTAAGTTAGGAAAAATCTGATTGGCTGATTTAATCAGCCAATCAGATTGAAGTTCAATCCGATTGGCTGATCCAATCAGCCAATCAGATTGAGCTTGCATTCTATTGGCTGATCGGAATAGCCAATAGAATGCGAGCTCAATCTGATTGACTGATTAAATCAGCCAATCACATTTTTCCTACCTTAATTCCGATTGGCTGATAGAATCCTATCAGCCAATCGGAATTCGAGGGACGCCATCTTGGATGACGTCACTTAAAGGAACCGTCATTCGTCGTAAGTCCATCGGTAGAAGAGGATGGCTCTGCGTCGGCTCGTCTGAAGATGGCACCGCTCCGCTCCGGATGGATGAAGATTGAAGATGCCGCCTGGATGATGACTTCAATCGGATGGAAGACTTCTTTAGCGCCCCTTGGATGATGACTTCAATCGGATGGAAGACTTCTTCAGCGCCCCTTGGATGAAGACTTCGGCCGCTGAGGATGTCCTCTTCTATTCCATCGGTGGTCGGCTGGCTGAAGACGGCTAAAGGTAGGATGATCTTCAGGAGGGTAGTGTTAGGTTTATTTAAGGGGGTTTGGGTTAGAGTAGGGGTATGTGGGTGGTGGGTTTTAATGTTGGGGGGGTTGTATTTTTATTTTACAGGCAAAAGAGCTGTTTTCTTTGAGGCATGCCCCGCAAAATGCCCTTTTAAGGGCTGGTAAGGTAATAGAGCTGTTAACTTTTTAATGTAGAATAGGGTAGGGCATTTTTTTATTTTGGGGGGCTTTGTTATTTTATTAGGGGGCTTAGATTAGGTGTAAGTAGCTTAAAATTGTTGTAATATTTTTGAAATGTTTGTAACTTATTATTTTTTATTTTTTGTAACTTTGTTTTTTTATTTTTTGTACTTTAGTTAGTTTATTTAATTGTATTTAATTGTAGTTATTTGTAGCTAATTTATTTAATTAATTTAATGATAGTGTAGTGTTAGGTTTAATTGTAACTTCGATTAGGATTTATTTTACAGGTAATTTTGTATTTCTTTTAGCTAGGAAGTTATTAAATAGTTAATAACTATGTAATAACTATTCTAACTAGCTAAAATAAAGTCAACGTTACCTGTAAAATAAATATAAATCCTAAAATAGCTACAATGTAATTATTAATTACATTGTAGCTATCTTAGGGTTTATTTTACAGGTCCTTAATATTGACCACTTAATGGGGGGGAATTCAGGTAGAGGCCATTACCAGAAATAAGGCTAAACAACAAAATGAGCCTAACCTGGTACAATGGAGTCAGGATTCTCCTAGTGAGAACCTGATCACTAGTCAAAGAGAAGACCCCATTATAGGTACCTTCTATAAACACATAGAAGATCCTGAAAACAACCCCATCTTAAAAGATGACTGTATTGGTAAGGAAGATCTCAGAATTTTAATGATGTCCAAATCACAATTCAAATTACAGGATGGTTTGTTACTTAGAACCTCCAAAACAGGTATCCTATCATGCTTCAACATGCCCATGATGCTCCCACATCTGGTCATCGTGGTGCCAAATTAACATATGAAATATTGCGTGATTACTCATTTTGGCCGCATATGTTGAAAGATGTTCAAACCTACTGTCAAGGTTGTTTAATCTGTCCACAGTTCCAGCCCACTGCGCCAACGCATAGAGCACAATTGCAGAAAAGGGGGATGGTAATGCCGTGGTCAGATATACAAATTGATTTTATTGGTCCAATAACCAGGTCATCAAGAGGTAATAGATACATGTTGACAGTAACATGCCTATTCACCAAATGAGTTGAGTGCATAAGTGCACCTAATAATAGTTCTGAAACATGAGCAGCATTGCTCATAAACCACATGTTTTCCAGATTTGGTTTACCCCAGAGAATTGAATCCGATCGGGGAACCCACTTCACTAGATGACCAAGATGTGGAAAATACTAGGGGTTAAAAGAAAGCTCAATATTGCTTATAGATCTGCCTCTAGTGGTGGTGTAGAGCATTACAACCAGTCCATTGTGAAAATACTCAAAACGTTTGTGAGTGAAACAGGTAAGGACTGGGATGTAAAATTACCTTTGGTCCTAATGGCATTAAAAGCAACACCAAGTAGTGATACTAAGATGTTACCTTTGAGTTGATGACTGGTAGAAGAATGGTTCTACCTCAACATTTACTGTATCGCACCTCAGACCAGAACCTAATAAATGCTGCTACTACACATCAATATGTGGAAAACTTAAGAAAGCATCTGCAATATGCATTGGCATTTGCTCAAAGGAACATGGAGAAGGCCGCAAATGCTGCTAAAACCTATTATAATCTCAAGACTTCCAAAAAGGAATATGAAATTAAATTATATACCTGTACCACAGAAATGAAGTGTAGAAGATCATGTAGAAATAAAGTAACTAGCTCAGAGGGTAAAACATTTAAATTCTATGATGAGGTATTTGAAGTATAAATGCCAAATACTCGTGTCAGTCATCTCTTCCTAGTAAGAATACGAGCCAATCCAGATCCAATGATGATGAGAATGAGGCCATCAGAGGAGGAACAGACATCGTGAGCCCAGATTGAACGACTACCTTGTGATCACAGATGAGGACTACGCTTCAATCCAGAGATCTATGGGAGGACATCCAGATGACAACAGAAACCCACCAGATTACAGCAGGAACCCTCCATATGACAGCAGTGATCCCACCAGAGATGACCAGAAGAACACCAGATGACAGTGTAGGTCCTGCCAGTGACCAAACCCCAGGAGGAAGGGGATACCACCCCTAAAGAGTCCACAGGACTGAAGACTCACCAATGCCACAATGTTTTAAGGCATTTTGATAAACCCCAAGAGAAAGTCCACATGCTTCCAAAGGACACAATGATTAAAGGAGTGCTTTGAAATTGCATAAAATTTTTTACCAAACTCAAAGGGGATTATTATAGGATTACACTTCCTGCACCAAACTCACAATGGAGTGCCACTATCAAGCCAAGAGGTGAACTGAAGTCCCCATCTTGACAGACAGTTATTTGACCTATACCTTGTATGATCCGTTGAGGTAAAGACTCGATAACAGGGTTTTTGAAATTGTTGTTCTATCCGGATCTGAAAACAGGTTCATCACACGTGACCAATCATCACTAATTCCTTCTACTTCTTACTGCCGGCTCCACTATAAAATTTCAAAACCTGTCTAGTATTTCAGCCGGAGATTCCTCTCTCCTGATGCTGCAGGGCGGCCAGGAAAGGGAGAGGGGTTGCTGACTGAGGATTTAATGTATTAGCCTTTATACGCACGTAAAATAGGATAATTTAATCAAAATAATCTACTGAAAACATTCAAATATCATATTAGAATTGGAATTTGTGAAATTTGGAACAACTGTATCTATGAATAAATTGTAGTAACACATTACTTCATCTAAAAAATTTGAATAGTGAAGATAAATAGTAGCACAGATAACATAAGCACAATGAATAAAAAAGATGCCGGCATCAAAAAGCTAAAATTTAGGCCGATAGATTCAATAACAATATACTATCAGTTAATAACAAAATTTAATGATACTAAAATATTCAATAAAATATAAGGAGCTAAAATCCTATCATTAATCCTATCATAATACATGTTGACAACCGATTCTCTAATGAATATATGGAAAGATTCCAGAGGCACAATGATGACAGAAGTTTAAATGTTAGTAGGTGATGTCGCGAACCTATAATTTGACTTCAATAGGCAGGGCGAACTTTAAAACCCACAAGGACTCTTTCTGGCCACAATAGTGATGGAAACGTTGTTTCAAGGGGACTAACACCTGACTGTGGCGATGCCGGAGTGGGGATCCATGGAAAAGACTCCAAGTAAAATTACATAGTTTGATGCAGAGTCTGTGTTATAAGCCATAAAGAGCCTTAATCACCTTAACATTCCTAAATTTTTTTTGTGAATTAACATGCTTTAAAAACATCAGGTATGATTGTAGTATCGATCAGGTAGTGTAAGGAGTTACGCCCCAGCTTCATCAGTGGGTCAGACCAAACTCCCGTGTATCGCAGCCCGCAAACAACTGCAAACAGTCCAGTTTGCCCAACCACGAGTTAGATAGATTTGTTAGTTAGATACATACATTACATAGATCATAGATGCAATTTACATATGATAGATACAAATTTACATAGATCAGAAATCGATGCAATATACAGTTGATAGATACGAATTACATAGATTCAAAACATGCAATATACATTTGATAGATATGAATTACATCGATCAATAGATGCAATTTATATTTGATAGATACGATTGATAGTTAGATAGATGTGAGTAGATAAATAGATAGATTTGATAGATATATGATTTCCCTGACAGAGTATAACAATAAGGGACATACGGTTTTGGGACCCGTGGTGTGTTAAGTAGTATTATTCTTAGCAGTTTTACTAACTGTTACTCCCTCCATCAGGGGGGTTCTATAGGGGCTGCATTTTTGAAACAGGGAGATGGAAGAAGCTGATTGGTCTGTCCTCCTACTTCAAATTTGGCCTAAAACACAAGTGGCTGTCTCAAATCAGTCCGGCCACGAGATAGATAGATTTGATGGATAGATATACATAGATTGATAGTTTAGATAGAATCGATAGAAGATAAATAGATCGACTTTGATAGATATATAATTACCCTGACAAAGTATAATAATAAAAACATGGCGGGTCTGGGAGCCATGGTAACTAGGGTTGTGTTAAGTAGTACTATTCTTAGCACTTTAATCCCTGTAACTCCCCCTATTGGGGAGGTCTATATGGCCTGCATGATCACCCTGACAAATTATAACAACAAGGCATGCGGTCTGGGAGCTATGGTAACTAGGTTGTGTTAAGTAGTAGTATTCTTAGCACTTGAATCCCTTTTACTCCCCCTATTGGGTGAGGTCTGTATGGCCTGCCTGATTACCCTGACAAAGTATCACAACAAGACATGTGGTCTGTGACCCATGGTAACTAGGTTGTGTTAAGTAGTACTGTTCTTAGCAGTTTAATACCTGTTACTCCCCATATCGGGGGAGGTCTATATGGCCTGCCTGATTACCCTGACAAAGTATCACAACAAGACATGCGGTTTGGGACCCATGGTAACTAGGTTGTGTTAAGTAGTACTGTTCTTAGCAGTTTTAATACCTGTTACTCCCCATATCGGGGGGGAGGGGTCTATATGGCCTGCATGATTACCCTGACAAAGTATAATAATAAAACATGCGGTCTGGGACCCATCATAATTAGGTTGTGTTTAGTAGTACTATTCTTAGCACTTTAATCCCTGTAACTCCCCCTATCAGGGGAGGTCTATATGGCCTGCATGATTACCCTGACAAAATATAACAACAAGACATGTGGTCTGGTACCCATGGTAACTAGGTTGTGTTAAGTAGTACTATTCTTAGCACTTTAATACCTGTTACTCCCCCTATCTGGGGAGGTCTATATGGCCTGCATGATTACCCTGACAAAATATTAACAATAAGACATGCGGTCTGGGACCCATGGTAAGGTTGTGTTAAGTAGTACTATTCTTAGCACTTTAATCCCTGTAACTCCCCCTATCTGGGGAGGTCTATATGGCCTGCCTGATTACCCTGACAAAATATAACAACAAGACATGCGGTCTGGGACCCATGGTAACTAGGTTGTGTTAAGTAGTACTATTCTTAGCAATTTAATCCCTTTTACTCCTCCTATCGGGGAGGTCTATATGGTCTTCCTGATTACCCTGACAAAATATAACAATAAGACATGCGGTCTGGGACCCATGGTAACTAGGTTGTGTTAAGTAGTACTATTCTTAGCACTTTAATCCCTGTAACTCCCCCTATTGGGTGAGGTCTATACGGCCTGCCTGATTACCCTGACAAAATATAACAACAAGACATGCGGTCCTGGGACCCATGGTAACTAGGTTGTGTTAAGTTGTACCATTCTTAGCACTTTAATACGTGTTACTCCACCTATCCAGTGGAGTTCCATATGACCTGCCTGAGTACCCTGACAAAATATAACAATAAGACATGCGGTCTGGGACCCATGGTAACTAGGTTGTGTTAAGTATTACAATTCTTAGCACTTTAATACGTGTTACTCCCCCTATCGGGTGAGGTCTATATGGCCTGCCCGATTACCCTGACAAAATATAACAACAAGACATGCGGTCTGAGACCCATGGTAAGGTTACTTCCTTTTGCACAATAGAGTACAGGTATGGCATCGATTTTAGGAACCCGGAGATAATTTTTAGGAACCGGGAGATGGAAAAAAATGCTTGGACACCCCAGTACAGGTCGTTCTCCTTAAGCCTTTTTATAAGAGGGTCCAGGACCCTCAACAGAAACAACAGCATGAAACACCACATATGCCATCCTTTTGCACAATAGAGTACAGGTATGGCATCCATTTTAGGAACCCGGAGATAGTTTTTAGGAACCGGGAGATGGAAAAAGATGCTTGGACAACCAGTACACTTTGTTCTCCTTCAGCCTTTTTAGACGAGGGTCCAGGACCCTCAACAGAAACAACAGCAGGAAACACCACATATGCCATCCTTTTGAACAATCTAGTACAGGTATGGCATCGATTTTAGGAACCCGGAGATAATTTTTAGGAACCGGGAGATGGAAAAAGATGCTTGGACAACCAGTACACATCGTTCTCCTTCAGCCTTTTTAGACGAGGATCCAGGACCCTCAACAGAAACAACAGCAGGAGACATCACATATGCCATCCTTTTGAACAATCCAGTACAGGTATGGCATCGATTTTAGGAACCCAGAGATAATTTTTAGGAACCGGGAGATGGAAAAAGATGCTTGGACACCCAGTACAGCTCGTTTTCCTTCAGCCTTTTTAGACGAGGGTCAAGGACCCTCAACAGAAACAACAGCATGAAACACCACATATGCCATCCTTTTTAACAATAGAGTACAGGTAATTACAATACATACAATTAGATAATTGTCCTTTGGAGTTGCATTCTTTCACCACCACACTGTCTGTGATCTTTTAATTTTTCGTATTTATTTTAATATCTTTATTAAAAGTTAAGTTTTAAATCCGCCCTACTTTGGGCTTCTTCACCTATGGTGTCTTTGGCAAATATTTGACTCCATGCTGTTGAGTGCTATTTAAGTACATTCTTCCAATTGCGTTTAGCAATTGATACTTTCTAACACTACACTATACTTAAATAAATTATTCCTATTTAAAACTAAATACTTACCTGTAAAATAAACCCTAAGATAGCTACAATGTAATTAATAATTACATTGTAGCTATTTTAGGATTTATATTTATTTTAAGGTAACTTTGTATTTATTTTAGCTAGTTAGAATAGTTATTAAATAGTTATTAACTATTTAATAACTACCTAGCTAAAAGAAATACAAAATTACCTGTAAAATAAATCCTAACCTAAATTACAATTAAACCTAACACTACACTATCATTAAATTAATTAAATAAATTAGCTACAAATAACTACAATTAAATACAATTAAAAAAACTAACTAAAGTACAAAAAATAAAAAAACTAAGTTACAAACATTTCAAAAATATTACAAAAATGTTAAGCTACTTACACCTAATCTAAGCCCCCTAATAAAATAACAAAGCCCCCCAAAATAAAAAAATGCCCTACCCTATTCTACATTAAAAAGTTAACAGCTCTATTACCTTACCAGCCCTTAAAAGGGCCTTTTGCGGGCATGCCCCAAAGAAAACAGCTCTTTTGCCTGTAAAATAAAAACACAACCCCCCAACATTAAAACCCACCACCCACATACCCCTACTCTAACCCAAACCCCCCTTAAATAAACCTAACACTACCCCCCTGAAGATCATCCTACCTTTAGCCGTCTTCAGCCAGCCGACCACCGATGGAACAGAAGAGCACATCCGCAGTGGCCGAAGTCTTCATCCAAGGGGCGCTGAAGAAGTCTTCCATCCAATTGAAGTCATCATCCAAGGGGCACTGAAGAAGTCTTCCATCCGATTGAAGTCATCATCCAAGGGGCGCTGAAGAAGTCTTCCATCCGATTGAAGTCATCATCCAGGCGGCGTCTTCAATCTTCATCCATCCGGAGCGGAGCGGAGCCATCTTCAGACGAGCCGACGCGGAGCCATCCTCTTCTACCGACGGACTAACGACGAATGATGGTTCCTTTAAGTGACGTCATCCAAGATGGCGTCCCTCGAATTCCGATTGGCTGATAAGATTCTATCAGCCAATCGGAATTAAGTTAGGAAAAATGTGATTGGCTGATTTAATCAGCCAATCAGATTGAAGTTCAATCCGATTGGCTGATCCAATCAGCCAATCAGATTGAGCTTGCATTCTATTGGCTGATCGGAATAGCCAATAGAATGCGAGCTCAATCTGATTGACTGATTAAATCAGCCAATCACATTTTTCCTACCTTAATTCCGATTGGCTGATAGAATCCTATCAGCCAATCGGAATTTGAGGGACGCCATCTTGGATGACGTCACTTAAAGGAACCGTCATTCGTCGTAAGTCCATCGGTAGAAGAGGATGGCTCCGCGTCGGCTCGTCTGAAGATGGCACCGCTCCGCTCCGGATGGATGAAGATTGAAGATGCCGCCTGGATGATGACTTCAATCGGATGGAAGACTTCTTTAGCGGCCCCTTGGATGATGACTTCAATCGGATGGAAGACTTCTTCAGCGCCCCTTGGATGAAGACTTCGGCCGCTGAGGATGTCCTCTTCTATTCCATCGGTGGTCGGCTGGCTGAAGACGGCTAAAGGTAGGATGATCTTCAGGAGGGTAGTGTTAGGTTTATTTAAGGGGGTTTGGGTTAGAGTAGGGGTATGTGGGTGGTGGGTTTTAATGTTGGGGGGTTGTATTTTTATTTTACAGGCAAAAGAGCTGTTTTCTTTGAGGCATGCCCCGCAAAATGCCCTTTTAAGGGCTGGTAAGGTAATAGAGCTGTTAACTTTTTAATGTAGAATAGGGTAGGGCATTTTTTTATTTTGGGGGGCTTTGTTATTTTATTAGGGGGCTTAGATTAGGTGTAAGTAGCTTAAAATTGTTGTAATATTTTTGAAATGTTTGTAACTTATTATTTTTTATTTTTTGTAACTTTGTTTTTTTATTTTTTGTACTTTAGTTAGTTTATTTAATTGTATTTAATTGTAGTTATTTGTAGCTAATTTATTTAATTAATTTAATGATAGTGTAGTGTTAGGTTTAATTGTAACTTCGATTAGGATTTATTTTACAGGTAATTTTGTATTTCTTTTTGCTAGGTAGTTATTAAATAGTTAATAACTATGTAATAACTATTCTAACTAGCTAAAATAAAGTCAAAGTTACCTGTAAAATAAATATAAATCCTAAAATAGCTACAATGTAATTATTAATTACATTCTAGCTATCTTAGGGTTTATTTTACAGGTCCTTAATATTGACCACTTAATGGGGGGGAATTCAGGTAGAGGCCATTACCAGAAATAAGGCTAAACAACAAAATGAGCCTAACCTGGTACAATGGAGTCAGGATTCTCCTAGTGAGAACCTGATCACTAGTCAAAGAGAAGACCCCATTATAGGTACCTTCTATAAACACATAGAAGATCCTGAAAACAACCCCATCTTAAAAGATGACTGTATTGGTAAGGAAGATCTCAGAATTTTAATGATGTCCAAATCACAATTCAAATTACAGGATGGTTTGTTACTTAGAACCTCCAAAACAGGTATCCCATCATGCTTCAACATGCCCATGATGCTCCCACATCTGGTCATCGTGGTGCCAAATTAACATATGAAATATTGCGTGATTACTCATTTTGGCCGCATATGTTGAAAGATGTTCAAACCTACTGTCAAGGTTGTTTAATCTGTCCACAGTTCCAGCCCACTGCGCCAACGCATAGAGCACCATTGCAGAAAAGGGGGATGGTAATGCCGTGGTCAGATATACAAATTGATTTTATTGGTCCAATAACCAGGTCATCAAGAGGTAATAGATACATGTTGACAGTAACATGCCTATTCACCAAATGAGTTGAGTGCATAAGTGCACCTAATAATAGTTCTGAAACATGAGCAGCATTGCTCATAAACCACATGTTTTCCAGATTTGGTTTACCCCAGAGAATTGAATCCGATCGGGGAACCCACTTCACTAGATGACCAAGATGTGGAAAATACTAGGGGTTAAAAGAAAGCTCAATATTGCTTATAGATCTGCCTCTAGTGGTGGTGTAGAGCATTACAACCAGTCCATTGTGAAAATACTCAAAACGTTTGTGAGTGAAACAGGTAAGGACTGGGATGTAAAATTACCTTTGGTCCTAATGGCATTAAAAGCAACACCAAGTAGTGATACTAAGATGTTACCTTTAGAGTTGATGACTGGTAGAAGAATGGTTCTACCTCAACATTTACTGTATCGCACCTCAGACCAGAACCTAATAAATGCTGCTACTACACATCAATATGTGGAAAACTTAAGAAAGCATCTGCAATATGCATTGGCATTTGCTCAAAGGAACATGGAGAAGGCCGCAAATGCTGCTAAAACCTATTATGATCTCAAGACTTCCAAAAAGGAATATGAAATTAAATTATATACCTGTACCACAGAAATGAAGTGTAGAAGATCATGTAGAAATAAAGTAACTAGCTCAGAGGGTAAAACATTTAAATTCTATGATGAGGTATTTGAAGTATAAAATGCCAAATACTCGTGTCAGTCATCTCTTCCTAGTAAGAATACGAGCCAATCCAGATCCAATGATGATGAGAATGAGGCCATCAGAGGAGGAACAGACATCGTGAGCCCAGATTGAACGACTACCTTGTGATCACAGATGAGGACTACGCTTCAATCCAGAGATCTATGGGAGGACATCCAGATGACAACAGAAACCCACCAGATTACAGCAGGAACCCTCCATATGACAGCAGTGATCCCACCAGAGATGACCAGAAGAACACCAGATGACAGTGTAGGTCCTGCCAGTGACCAAACCCCAGGAGGAAGGGGATACCACCCCTAAAGAGTCCACAGGACTGAAGACTCACCAATGCCACAATGTTTTAAGGCATTCTGATAAACCCCAAGAGAAAGTCCACATGCTTCCAAAGGACACAATGATTAAAGGAGTGCTTTGAAATTGCATACATTTTTTTACCAAACTCAAAGGGAATTATTATAGGATTACACTTCCTGCACCAAACTCACAATGGAGTGCCACTATCAAGCCAAGAGGTGAACTGAAGTCCCCATCTTGACAGACAGTTATTTGACCTATACCTTGTATGATCCGTTGAGGTAAAGACTCGATAACAGGGTTTTTGAAATTGTTGTTCTATCCGGATCTGAAAACAGGTTCATCACACGTGACCAATCATCACTAATTCCTTCTACTTCTTACTGCCGGCTCCACTATAAAATTTCAAAACCTGTCTAGTATTTCAGCCGGAGATTCCTCTCTCCTGATGCTGCAGGGCGGCCAGGAAAGGGAGAGGGGTTGCTGACTGAGGATTTAATGTATTAGCCTTTATACGCACGTAAAATAGGATAATTTAATCAAAATAATCTACTGAAAACAATTCAAATATCATATTAGAATTGAATTTTGAAATTTGGAACAACTGTATCTATGAATAAATTGTAGTACAATTACTTCATCTAAAAATTGAATAGTGAAGATAAATAGTAGCACAGATAACATAAGCACAAATGAATAAAAAAGATGCCGGCATCAAAAAGCTAAAATATTAGCGATAATTCAATAACAATATACTATCAGTTAATAACAAAATTTAATGATACTAAAATATTCAATAAAATATAAGGAGCTAAAATCCTATCATTAATCCTATCATTAATACATGTTGACAACCATTCTCTAATGAATATATGGAAAGATTCCAGAGGCACAATGATGACAGAAGTTTAATGTTAGTAGTGATGTCGCGAACCTTAAAATTTGACTTCAATAGGCAGGCGAACTTTAAAACCCACAAGGACTCTTTCTGGCCACAATAGTGATGGAAAAGTTGTTTCAAGGGGACTAACACCTGGACTGTGGCATGCCGGAGGGGGATCCATGGCAAAACTCCCACGTAAAATTACATAGTTGATGCAGAGTCTGGTTTTAAGCCATAAAGAGCCTTAATCACCTAACATTCCTAAAAATTTTTTGAATAACATGCTTTAAAACATCAGGTATGATGAAGTATTGATCAGGTAGTGTAAGGGTTACGCCCGCTTCACAGTGACAGACCAAACTCCCCGTGTAACGCACCGCAAACAACTGCAAACAGTCCATTTGCACAACCACGAGTTAGATAGATTTGATAGTTAGATACATACATTACATAGATCAATAGATGCAATATACATATGATAGATACAAATTACATAGATCAATCGATGCAATATACATTTGATAGATACGAATTACATAGATCAAAACATGCAATATACATTTGATAGATATGAATTACATCGATCAATAGATGCAATTTATATTTGATAGATACGATTGATAGTTAGATAGATTTGATAGATAAATAGATAGATTTGATAGATGTATGATTTCCCTGACAGAGTATAACAATAAGACATACGGTTTGGGACCCGTGGTGTGTTAAGTAGTATTTTTCTTAGCAGTTTACTAACTGTTACTCCCTCCATCAGGGGGGTTCTATAGGGGCTGCATTTTTGAAACAGGGAGATGGAAGAAGCTGATTGGTCTGTCCTCCTACTTCAAATTTGGCCTAAACACAAGTGGCTGTCTCAAATCAGTCCGGCCACGAGATAGATAGATTTGATAGATAGATATACATAGATTGATAGTTAGATAGAATCGATAGAAGATAAATAGATCGATTTGATAGATATATAATTACCCTGACAAAGTATAATAATAAAACATGCGGTCTGGGAGCCATGGTAACTAGGTTGTGTTAAGTAGTACTATTCTTAGCACTTTAATCCCTGTAACTCCCCCTATTGGGGGAGGTCTATATGGCCTGCATGATCACCCTGACAAATTATAACAACAAGGCATGCGGTCTGGGACCCATGGTAACTAGGTTGTGTTTATATTAGTACTATTCTTAGCACTTTAATCCATGTTACTCCCCCTATCTGTGTAGGTCTATATGGCCTGCATGATTACCCTGACAAAGTATAATAATAAAACATGCGGTCTGGGACCCATCATAATTAGGTTGTGTTTAGTAGTACTATTCTTAGCACTTTAATCCCTGTAACTCCCCCTATCGGGGGAGGTCTATATGGCCTGCATGATTACCCTGACAAAATATAACAACAAGACATGTGGTCTGGTACCCATGGTAACTAGGTTGTGTTAAGTAGTACTATTCTTAGCACTTTAATACCTGTTACTCCCCCTATCTGGGGAGGTCTATATGGCCTGCATGATTACCCTGACAAAATATAACAATAAGACATGCGGTCTGTGACCCATGGTAAGGTTGTGTTAAGTAGTACTATTCTTAGCACTTTAATCCCTGTAACTCCCCCTATCTGGGGAGGTCTATATGGCCTGCCTGATTACCCTGACAAAATATAACAACAAGACATGCGGTCTGGGACCCATGGTAACTAGGTTGTGTTAAGTAGTACTATTCTTAGCAATTTAATCCCTTTTACGCCTCCTATCGGGGAGGTCTATATGGTCTTCCTGATTACCCTGACAAAATATAACAATAAGACATGCGGTCTGGGACCCATGGTAACTAGGTTGTGTTAAGTAGTACTATTCTTAGCACTTTAATCCCTGTAACTCCCCCTATTGGGGGAGGTCTATACGGCCTGCCTGATTACCCTGACAAAATATAACAACAAGACATGCGGTCTGGGACCCATGGTAACTAGGTTGTGTTAAGTTGTACCATTCTTAGCACTTTAATACGTGTTACTCCACCTATCCAGTGGAGTTCCATATGACCTGCCTGAGTACCCTGACAAAATATAACAATAAGACATGCGGTCTGGGACCCATGGTAACTAGGTTGTGTTAAGTATTACAATTCTTAGCACTTTAATACGTGTTACTCCCCCTATCGGGTGAGGTCTATATGGCCTGCCCGATTACCCTGACAAAATATAACAACAAGACATGCGGTCTGAGACCCATGGTAAGGTTACTTCCTTTTGCACAATAGAGTACAGGTATGGCATCGATTTTAGGAACCCGGAGATAATTTTTAGGAACCGGGAGATGGAAAAAAATGCTTGGACACCCAGTACAGGTCGTTCTCCTTAAGCCTTTTTATAAGAGGGTCCAGGACCCTCAACAGAAACAACAGCATGAAACACCACATATGCCATCCTTTTGCACAATAGAGTACAGGTATGGCATCCATTTTAGGAACCCGGAGATAGTTTTTAGGAACCAGGAGATGGAAAAAGATGCTTGGACAACCAGTACACTTTGTTCTCCTTCAGCCTTTTTAGACGAGGGTCCAGGACCCTCAACAGAAACAACAGCAGGAAACACCACATATGCCATCCTTTTGAACAATCCAGTACAGGTATGGCATCGATTTTAGGAACCCGGAGATAATTTTTAGGAACCGGGAGATGGAAAAAGATGCTTGGACAACCAGTACACATCGTTCTCCTTCAGCCTTTTTAGAAGAGGATCCAGGACCCTCAACAGAAACAACAGCAGGAGACATCACATATGCCATCCTTTTGAACAATCCAGTACAGGTATGGCATCGATTTTAGGAACCCGGAGATAATTTTTAGGAACCGGGAGATGGAAAAAGATGCTTGGACACCCAGTACAGCTCGTTTTCCTTCAGCCTTTTTAGACGAGGGTCAAGGACCCTCAACAGAAACAACAGCATGAAACACCACATATGCCATCCTTTTTAACAATAGAGTACAGGTATGGCATCCATTTTAGGAACCCGGAGATCATTTTTAGGAACCGGGAGATGGAAAAAGGTGCTTGGACAACCAGTACACTTCGTTCTCCTTCAGCCTTTTTAGACGAGGGTCCAGGACCCTCAACAGAAACAACAGCAGGAAACATCACATATGCCATCCTTTTGAACAATCCAGTACAGGTATGGCATTGATTTTAGTAACCCGGAGATAATTTTTAGGAACCGGGAGATGGAAAAAGATGCTTGGACAACCAGTACACTTCGTTCTCCTTCAGCCTTTTTATAAGAGGGTCCCGGACCCTCAACAGAAACAACAGCATGAAACACCACATATGCCATCCTTTTGAGCAATCCAGTACAGGTATGGCATCGTTTTTAGGAACCCGGAGATAATTTTTAGGAACCGGGAGATGGAAAAAGATGCTTGGACACCCAGTACAGCTCGTTCTCCTTCAGCCTTTTTAGACGAGGGTCCAGGACCCTCAACAGAAACAACAGCATGAAACACCACATATGCCATCCTTTTGAACAATCCAGTACAGGTATGGCATCCATTTTAGGAACCCAGAGATCATTTTTAGGAACCGGGAGATGGAAAAAGATGCTTGGACAACCAGTACACTTCGTTCGACTTCAGCCTTTTTAGACGAGGGTCCAGGACCCTTAACAGGCACAACAGCATGAAACACCACATATGCCATCCTTTTGAACAATCCAATACAGGTATGGCATCGATTTTAGGAACCCGGATATAATTTTTAGGAACCGGGAGATGGAAAAAGATTCTTGGCACCCAGTACAGGTCGTTCTACTTCAGCCTTTTTAGATGAGGTTCCAGGACCCTCAACAGAAACAACAGCATTAAACACCACATATGCCATCCTTTTTAACAATAGAGTACAGGTATGGCATCCATTTTAGGAACCCGGAGATCATTTTTAGGAACCGGGAGATGGAAAAGATGCTTGGACAACCAGTACACTTAGTTCTCCTTCAGCCTTTTTAGACGAGGGTCCAGGACCCTCAACAGAAACAACAGCAGGAAACACCACATATGCCATCCTTTTAAACAATCCAGTACAGGTATGGCATCAATTTTAGGAACCCGGAGATAATTTTTAGGAACCGGGAGATGGAAAAAGATGCTTGGACACCCAGTACAGCTCGTTTTCCTTCAGCCTTTTTAGACGAGGGTCAAGGACCCTCAACAGAAACAACAGCATGAAACACCACATATGCCATCCTTTTTAACAATAGAGTACAGGTATGGCATCCATTTTAGGAACCCGGAGATAATTTTTAGGAACCGGGAGATGGAAAAAGGTGCTTGGACAACCAGTACACTTCTTTCTCCTTCAGCCTTTTTAGACAAGGGTCCAGGACCCTCAACAGAAACAACAGCAGGAAACATCACATATGCCATCCTTTTGAACAATCCAGTACAGGTATGGCATCGATTTTAGGAACCCGGAGATAATTTTTAGGAACCGGGAGATGGAAAAAGATGCTTGGACAACCAGTACACTTCGTTCTCCTTCAGCATTTTTATAAGAGGGTCCCGGACCCTCAACAGAAACAACAGCATGAAACACCACATATGCCATCCTTTTGAGCAATCCAGTACAGGTATGGCATCGTTTTTAGGAACCCGGAGATAATTTTTAGGAACCGGGAGATGGAAAAAGATGCTTGGACACCCAGTACAGCTCGTTCTCCTTCAGCCTTTTTAGACGAGGGTCCAGGACCCTCAACAGAAACAACAGCATGAAACACCACATATGCTATCCTTTTGAACAATCCAGTACAGGTATGGCATCCATTTTAGGAACCCGGAGATAATTTTTAGGAACCGGGAGATGGAAAAAGATGCTTGGACAACCAGTACACTTCGTTCAACTTCAGCCTTTTTAGACGAGGGTCCAGGACCCTTAACAGGCACAACAGCATGAAACACCACATATGCCATCCTTTTGAACAATCCAGTACAGGTATGGCATCGATTTTAGGAACCCGGATATAATTTTTAGTAACCGGGAGATGGAAAAAGATGCTTGGACACCCAGTACAGGTCGTTCTACTTCAGCCTTATATAGACGAGGTTCCAGGACCCTCAACAGAAACAACAGCATTAAACACCACATATGCCATCCTTTTTAACAATAGAGTACAGGTATGGCATCCATTTTAGGAACCCGGAGATCATTTTTAGGAACTGGGTGATGGAAAAGATGCTTGGACAACCAGTACACTTCGTTCTCCTTCAGCCTTTTTAGACGAGGGTCCAGGACCCTCAACAGAAACAACATCAGGAAACACCACATATGCCATCCTTTTGAACAATCCAGTACAGGTATGGCATCGATTTTAGGAACCCGGAGATAATTTTTAGGAACCGGGAGATGGAAAAAGATGCTTGGACAACCAGTGCACTTCGTTCTCCTTCAGCCTTTTTAGACGAGGGTCCAGGACCCTCAACAGAAACAACAGCATGAAACACAACATATGCCATCCTTTTTAACAATAGAGTACAGGTATGGCATCCATTTTAGGAACCCGGAGATAATTTTTAGGAACCGGGAGATGGAAAAAGATGCTTTGACAACCAGTACACTTCGTTCTCCTTCAGCCTTTTTAGACGAGGGTCCAGGACCCTCAACAGGCACAACAGCATGAAACACCACATATGCCATCCTTATGAACCATCCAGTACAGGTATGGCATTGATTTTAGGAACCCGGAGATAATTTTTAGGAACCGGGAGATGGAAAAAGATGCTTGGACAACCAGTACACTTCGTTCTCCTTCAGCCTTTTTATAAGAGGGTCCCGGACCCTCAACAGAAACAACAGCATGAAACACCACATATGCCATACTTTTGAACAATCCAGTACAGGTATGGCATTGATTTTAGGAACCCGGAGATAATTTTTAGGAACCGGGAGATGGAAAAACATGCTTGGACACCCAGTACAGGTCGTTCTCCTTCAGCCTTTTTAGACAAGGGTCCAGGACCCTCAACAGAAACAACAGCAGGAAACACCACATATGCCATCCTTTTGAACAATCCAGTACAGGTATGGCATCGATTTTAGGAACCCGGAGATCATTTTTAGGAACCGGGAGATGGAAAAAGATGCTTGGACAACCAGTACACTTCGTTCTCCTTCAGCCTTTTTAGACAAGGGTCCAGGACCCTCAACAGGCACAACAGCATGAAACACCACATATGCCATCCTTTTGAACAATAGAGTACAGGTATGGCTTCGATTTTAGGAACCCGGAGATAATTTTTAGGAACCGGGAGATGGAAAAGATGCTTGGACACCCAGTACAGGTCGTTCTCCTACAGCCTTTTTATACAATGGGTCACGGCCCCCAACAGGCACAACAGCATGAAACACCACATATGCCATCCTTTTGCACAATAGATTACAGATATGGCATCGATTTTAGGAATCCGGAGATAATTTTTAGGAACCGGGAAATTGAACAAAAAACGTGCTTGGACACCCAGTACAGGTCGTTCTCCTTCAGCCTTTTTATACGATGGCCCACGACCCTCAACAGGCACAACAGCATGAAACACCACATATGCCATCCTTTTGCACAATAGATTACAGATATGGCATTGATATTAGGAACCCGGAGATAATTTTTAGGAACCGGGAAATTGAACAAAAACATCCTTGGACACCCAGTACAGGTCGTTCTCCTTCAGCCTTTTTATACGATGGCCCACGACCCTCAACAGGCACAACAGCATGAAACACCACATATGCCATCCTTTTGCACAATAGATTACAGATATGGCATTGATTTTAGGAACCCAGAGATAATTTTTAGGAACCGGGAAATTGAACAAAAAACATCCTTGGACATCCAGTACAGGTCGTTCTCCTTCAGCCTTTTTATACGATAGCCCACGACCCTCAACAGGCACAACAGCATGAAACACCACATATGCCATCCTTTTGCACAATAGATTACAGATATGGCATTGATTTTAGGAACCCGGAGATAATTTTTAGGAACCAGGAAATTGAACAAAAAACATCCTTGGACACCCAGTACAGGTCGTTCTCCTTCAGCCTTTTCATACGATGGCCCACGACCCTCAACAGGCACAACAGCATGAAACATCACCTATGCCATCCTTTTGCACAATAGATTACAGATATGGCATTGATTTTAGGAACCCGGAGATAATTTTTAGCAACCGGGAAATTGAACAAAAAACATGCTTGGACACCCAGTACAGGTCGTTCTCCTTCAGCCTTTTTAGACGAGGGTCCAGGACCCCCAACAGGCACAACAGCATGAAACACCACATATGCCATCCTTTTGCACAATAGATTACAGATATGGCATTGATTTTAGGAACCCAGAGATAATTTTTAGGAACGGGGAAATTGAACAAAAAACCATGCTTGGACACCCAGTACAGGTCGTTCTCCTTAAGCCTTTTCATACGATGGTCCACGACCCTCAACAGGCACAACAGCATGAAACACCACATATGACATCCTTTTGCACAATCGAGTACAGGTATGGCATCGTTTTTAGGAACCCATAGATAATTTTTCGAAACCGTGAGATGGAAAAAGATGCTTGGTCGGTCCTCCTACTTTAAATTTGGGGCACTGCGCGTGCAATCTACTGTGCCACCAGATATGAGTGGTGTGTTAATGACTAAGTACTATTCTTAACAGTTTCATCACTGTTATGTGCCGTTTTTTGGTTTGGGTTTTGTAGCCACAGTGCAGCACCAGAGGCCAGAAAAATTAGGCATGTCCAAATGCCTGAAAAATTCAGTATTGTTGCAGCCGCTGCTATAGCAGCGGCCAGAAAAATTGATGTTTGTAAAACAGTTAGAAAGTGCCCTAAAACCTTGCGGGTTGAACACTAGTTGTTGGCAGATTAGTCACGCAAGTCATCCGGCATTCTAAGAAAAAATACGCCAGCATGTGTACCATTTGTAGCCCAAGGCAGCTCATCTTATCATCAGGCCTTTTTTACTCAAATGTATCGCCCAATTTCAGTCCCTTCGGGATCCATCCCTCATTCATTTTAATAAAGGTGAGATAATCAAGACTTTTTTGACCTAGGCGACCTCTCTTCTCAGTGACAAAACCTCCTGCTGCACTGAAGGTCCTTTCTGACAGGACACTTGAAGCGGGGCAGGCCAGAAGTTTGATTGCAAATTGGGATAGCTCAGGCCACAGGTCAAGCCTGCACACCCAGTAGTCAAGGGGTCCATCGCTCCTCAGAGTGTCGAGATCCGCAGTTAATGCTAGGTAGTCTGCTACCTGTCGGTTGAGTCTTTCTCTGAGGCTGGATCCCGAAAGGCTCTGGCGATGCATAGGAGTTAAAAAGGTCTGCATGTCCTCCAACAACAACACGTCAGGAAAGCGTCATGTCCTTGCCGCCGTGGTCGTGGGAGGAGGAGGAGGATTACTTTCATCTCTTCCCCTGTTAGATTCCCGTTGTGCTGTGACATCACCCTTATAAGTCGTGTAAAGCATAGTTTTTAATTTATTTTGGAACTGCTCCATCCTTTCCGACTTGCGGGAGTTTGGTAACATTTCAGTCACTTTATGCTTATACCGGGGGTCTAGTAGCGTGGACACCCAGTACAGGTCGTTCTCCTTCAGCTTTTTTATACGAGGGTCCCTCAACAGGCACGACAGCATGAAAGACCCCATTTGCACAAGGTTGGATGCCGAGCTAATCATGTCCCGTTCCTCATCCTCATGTCACTGAAGGTATCTTTTTCCTCCCAGCCATCTACAACACCACGGGTACCAGATAGGTGACAACAACGAGCACCCTGGGATGCCTGTTGTGCTTGGTCTTCCTCCTCCTCCTCCTCAAAGCCACAATCCTCCTCTGACTCCTCTTCCTCACAATCCTCTGCCTGCGTTGCCGCAGGTCCAGCAAGCTATGCTGGTAAGGCTGTTTCTGGTGGTGATGGACACCACAACTCTTCCTCTTCATGCTCATCTACGGCCTGATCCAGCACTCTTCGCAGGGCACACTCCAGGAAGAAAACAAATGGTATGATGTCGCTGATGGTGCCTTCGGTGCGACTGACAAGGTTTGTCACCTCCTCAAAAGGACGCATGAGCCTACAGGCATTGTGCATGAGCGTCCAGTAATTTGGCAAAAAAATCCCCAGCTCCCCAGAGGCTGTCCTAGCACCCCGGTCATACAAATACTCATTAACAGCTTTTTCTTGTTGGAGCAGGCGGTCGAACATTAGGAGTGTTGAATTCCAACGTGTCGGGCTGTCGCAAATCAAGCGCCTCACTGGCAGGTTGTTTCGACGCTGGATATCGGACAAGTGCGCCATGGCCGTGTAGGAATGCCTGAAATGGACACACACCTTCCTGGCCTGCTTCAGGACATCCTGTAAGCCTGGGTACTTATGCACAAAGCATTGTACAATCAGATTACACACATGTGCCATGCACGGCACATGTGTCAACTTGCCCAATTTCAATGCCGCCACCAAATTACTTCCATTGTCAGAAACAACCTTGCCAATCTCCAGTTGGTGCGGAGTCAGCCACTGATCCACCTGTGCGTTCTGGGCGGACAGGAGTGCTGTTGCGGTGTGACTCTCGGCTTTCAGGCAAGTCAACCCCAAGACGGCATGACACTGCCGTATCCGGGATGTTGAATAGTACCTGGGGAGCTGGGGGGTTGCCGTTGATGTGGAGCAAGACGCAGCAGCAGAAGAGGACTCAGCCAAGGAAGAGGTTATGGAAGAGGATGGAGTAGGAGGAGTAGAGGAGGTAGCAGCAGGCCTGCCTGCAAGTCGTGGCGGTGTCACCAACTCCTCTGCAGAGCCAGGTTTACCCAATGCGCAGTGTAGGTGATATACTGGCCCTGACCATGCTTTGCAGACCAGCTATCAGTGGTCATATGGACCTTTGCCCCAACGCTGTGTGCCAGACATGCCATTACTTCCTTTTGCACAATCGAGTACAGGTTTGGGATTGCCTTTTGTGAAAAGAAATTTCAGCCAGGTACTTTCACTGCGGTGTCCCAATAGATACAATTTTTTTGAAAGCCTCAGACTCCACCAGCTTGTATGGTAAAAGCTGGCGGGCTAAGAGTTCAGACAAGCCAGCTGTCAGACGCCGGGCAAGGGGGTGACTTTGGGAAATTGACTTCTTAGGCTTAAACATGTCCTTGACAGACACCTGACTGTGGGCAGATGACCAGGGACTGCTATGTAAGAGAGACTGAGTGGAGGATGGTTGAGAGGGGGCAAGGAGGACAGCAGTGGTTGACATGGCTGAAGATGCTGGACCAGGAGGAGGAGGGCGGCTTTGAGCTTGTGTGCTGCTTCTACTCATGTGTTCTTCCCATCGGCATTTGTGATGTGAGACCATGTGCCTTAGCAAAGCAGTTGTACCTAGGTGGGTGTTGGACTTCCCACGACTCAGTTTCTTTTGGCACAGGTTGCAAATGGCATCACTGTTGTCAGAGGCAGACACACACAAAAAATGCCATACTGCTGAGCTCTGCGATGACGGCATTCTGGTGGTGTCAACAGCATGTGTTGATTGGCGTTGGTGTGCTGTCTGGCTGACCCCGGGTGCCGATGCATGCTGTCTGACTGTGCCACTAGCTCCTTGCGACGACCTCCCCCTGCTTCCAACTCATCTCCTCCTCCTCCTCTCTGTCTCCCCATCTGAACTTTCCCCCTCTTCTTCTTCTCTTCTAGCGGGCACCCACGTGACATCCACGGACACATCATCATCAACCGCTTCACTTGTATCTGACACATCAACAAAGGAAGCAGCAGCGGGTACAGCATCATCATCATCACACCGTACGTCCATGTCTGTAATGCTGCCTGACTGAGACATATCACTGTTATCTACATCCTCTGTCAATGATGGTTGCACATCACTCATTTCTTCCAACTGATGTGTCAATAATTTCTCTGACAGATCAAGTGAAGCAGCTGTGGTGCTAGTGTTGGTGGTGGCGACAGGCGGGCGTATGGCACTGGTCACTTGAGAGGTGCCCAAAGCACAGCTGGAGGTGGATGGTGCGTCAAGGTTAGGACTAGGAGCGGAAGCTGTAGAAGATTGGGTGTCCTGTGTTAGCCATTCAACTAGATCCTCCTCAGAACTTTTGGCGTCCCTGGCACTTGGCCTCTGAACAATGTGCATAGTTGTAGGGTCTAAAGGAATCACAGCACCACAACCATGACGGCACCTGCGGGGTGGCCTGCCTCTGCCTGTCATTTTTTTAAAAATTTACACTTACAATACTATAAAACAAATTATGAGTGGTGGCACTGGGCAAGTGGGCACAGTATACGCTGTGAGCCTGACACAAAAAAGCAGACTGATGTTTCAAAGTCAAAATTTTTTATTTTTTTAAATATTAAAAGTACTTTGACAACAAATATGAGTGGTGCCACTAACTTGGCAAGTGGCCCTGGCACACATGCTGGCAGGCAGGCAACTTCAATTAGATTACTATAGTAGACTGATGTTTCACAGTCAAAAAAGTTTTT
This sequence comes from Bombina bombina, assembly GCF_027579735.1. Classification (NCBI taxonomy): domain Eukaryota; kingdom Metazoa; phylum Chordata; class Amphibia; order Anura; family Bombinatoridae; genus Bombina; species Bombina bombina. The sequence goes on from NC_069502.1 coordinate 41,775,565, forward strand.
TATTAAATATTTAAAATACTGTTATAACAAATATGATTGGTGGCACTAGTTGGCAAGTGGGCCTGGCACACACGCTGGCAGGCAGGCAACTGCAATTCAATTGCACTAGCAGACTGATGATTCACAGTCAAAAAAGTTTTTATTGTAAACATTTACACTACTGTTATAACAAATATGATTGGTGGCACTAGTTGGCAAGTGGGCCTGGCACACACGCTGGGAGGAAGGCAACTGCAATTAGATTACACTAGCTGACTGATGCTTCACAGTCAAAAAAGTTTTAATTTTAAATATTAACACTACTGTAATAACAAATATGATTAGTGGCACTAGTTGGCAAGTGGGCCTGGCACACACGCTGGCAGGCAGGCAACTGCAATTCAATTGCACTAGCAGACTGATGATTCACAGTCAAAAAGTTTTTATTTTAAATATTTACAATACTGTTATAACAAATTTGATTGGTGGCACTAGTTGGCTAGTGGGCCTGGCACACACGCTGGCAGGCAGGAAACTGCAATTCAATTGCACTAGCAGACTGATGATTCACAGTCTAAATTTTTTTTATTTTAAATATTTACAATACAGTTAGAACAAATATGATTGGTGGCACTAGTTGGCAAGTGGGCCTGGCAGGCTGGCACACACGCTGGCAGGCAGGCAGGCAACTGCAATTCAATTGCATTAGCAGACTGATGATTCACAGTCAAAAAAGTTTTGATTTTAAATATTTTCAAAACTGTTATAACAAATATGATTGGTGGCAATAGTTGGCAGCAAGTGGGCCTGGCACACACGCTGGCAGGCAGGCAGGCAACTTCAATTAGATTACACTAGCAGACTGATCTTTCACAGTCAAAAAATATTTTTTTTAAATATTTACACTACTGTTATAACAAATATGATTGGTGGCACTAGTTGGCAAATGGGCCTGGCACACACGCTGGGAGGAAGGCAACTGCAATTAGATTACACTAGCTGACTGATGCTTCACAGTCAAAAAAGTTTTTTTTTTTAAATATTTAAAATACTGTTATAACAAATATGATTGGTGGCACTATTTGGCTAGTGGGCCTGGCACACACGCTGGCAGGCAGGAAACTGCAATTCAATTGCACTAGCAGACTGATGATTCACAGTCAAAAAAGTTTTAATTTTAAATATTAACACTACTGTAATAACAAATATGATTGGTGGCACTAGTTGGCAAGTGGGCCTGGCACACACGCTGGCAGGCAGGCAACTGCAATTCAATTGCACTAGCAGACTGATGATTCACAGTCAAAAAGTTTTTATTTTAAATATTTACAATACTGTTATAACAAATTTGATTGGTGGCACTAGTTGGCTAGTGGGCCTGGCACACACGCTGGCAGGCAGGAAACTGCAATTCAATTGCACTAGCAGACTGATGATTCACAGTCTAAATTTTTTTTTATTTTAAATATTTACAATACAGTTAGAACAAATATGATTGGTGGCACTAGTTGGCAAGTGGGCCTGGCAGGCTGGCACACACGCTGGCAGGCAGGCAGGCAACTGCAATTAGATTACACTAGATAACTGATGTTTCACAGTCAAAAAAGTTTTTATTTTAAATATTTACAATACTGTTATAACAAATATGATTGGTGGCACTAATTGGCAAGTGGGCCTGGCACACACGCTGGCAGGCAGGCAACTGCAATTCAATTGCACTAGCAGACTGATGATTCACAGTCAAACAAGTTTTTATTTTAAATATTTACACTACTGTTATAACAAATATGATTCGTGGCACTAGTTGGAAAGTGGGCCTGGCACACACGCTGGCAGACAGGCAACTGCAATTAAATAACAATAGCAGACTGATGTAAAAGTTTTTTTTTAAAAGAGTTACACTAATGTTACAACAGATAGGAGTGATGGCACTCAGGATAGAAGTAGGCACAGTATGTGCTGGCAGCCTGACACACAGGCTGGCACTAGTGGCAGGCTGGCCTGGCAACTAAAATTAAATAACACTAGAAGACTGATGTAAAAGTTTTTTTTTACAAAATTTAAACTAATGTTACACCAGATAGGAGTGGTGGACTGGCACTGAGGATGGAAGTAGGCACAGTATATGCTGGCAGCCTGACACACAGGCTGGCACTAATGGCAGCCAGGCTGGCCTGGCAACTAAAATTAAATAACACTAGAAGAGGACTGATGTAAAAAAAATAAATAAAAAAAAATTACACTAATGTTACACCAGATATAAGTGGTGGAAAAAAGAGCTATTAATCACACTATATGATGTGGGCCTGACACACAGGCCTGATGGAAAATGAAATTAGATTACACTAGCAAAATGATGTAAAAGTTTTTTTTTTTTTAAATTTAAAATAATGTTAACCAGATATCAGTGGTGGCTAGTGATGTCGCGAACCTAAAATTCAATAGGCAGGTGAACTTTAAAACCTACAAGGACTCTTTCTGGCCACAATAGTGATGGAAAAGTTGTTTCAAGGGTACTAACACCTGGACTGTGGCATGCTGGAGGGGGATCCCTGGCAAAACTCCCATGGAAAATTACATAGTTTATGCAGAGTCTGCTTTTAACCCATAATGGGCCTAAATCAACTAACATTCCCAAATTGTTTGCAATAACGTGCTTTAAAACATCAGTTATGATGTCGTATCTATCAGGTAGTGTAAGGGTTACGGCCGCATCACAGTGACAGAGCAAACTCCAAGTGTTACGCACATCAATCAACCGCAAACAGTCCACTTGCACAACCACGAGATAGATAGATTTGATAGATAGATAACATAGCTCAATCAATGCAATATACATATGATCGATACACTGTACATAGCTCAATAGATGCAATATACATTCGATCGATACGAATTACATCGATCAATAGATGCAATATACATTTGATAGATATGAATGTTATCGAATCAAAGATGCAATATACATTTTATAGATACGAATGACATCAACCAAAATATGTAATATACATTTTATAGATACGAATTACATCGATCAATAGATGCAATCTACATTTGATCGATACGTTTGATAGTTCGATCGATTTGATATATAAATAAATGGATTTGAAATATATATAATTTCCCTGACAGAGTATAACAATAAGACATGTGGTCTGTGACCCGTGGTGTGTTAAGTAGTAATAATCTTAACATTTTACTACAACCTGTTACTCCCCCTATCAGATGAGGTCTATATGGCCTTCATTTGTGGAACCGGGAGATGGAAGAAGATGATTGTTCTGTCCTCCTACTTTAAATTTGTCAGAAACACAAGTGGCTGTTTCAAAACATCCCGGACAGAAGATAGATTGATAGATAGGATAGATAGATAGATATACATAGATTGATAGTTAGATAGAATCGATAGAAGAGAAATAGATAGATTTGTTAGATATATAATTACCCTGATAAAGTCTAATAATTAAACATGCATTCTTGGACCCAACTAGGTTGTGTTAAGTAGTACTATTCTTCGCACTTTCAGCCCTGTAACTCCCCCTATTGGTGGAGGTCTATATGGCGGTTATGATTACCCTGACAAAGTATAACAACAAGACACGCGGTCTGGGACCCATGGTAATTTTGTTGTGTTAAGTAAAACTTTTCTTATCACTTGAATCCCTCTTACCCCCCCTTTTGTTGGAGCTCTATATGGCCTGCATGATTAGCCTGACAAAGTATAATAATAAAACATCTGGTCTTGGACCCATGGTAATTAGGTTGTGTTTAAGTAGTACTATTCTTATAACTGTAATCCCTGTTACTCCCCCTATCAAGGGACGTCTATATGGCCTGCATGATTACCCTGACAAAGTATAACATCAAGACACATGGTGTTGGACCCATGATAACTAGCTTGTGTTAATTAGTACTTTTCTTAGCACTTTAATCCCTGTTACCCCCCCTATCGGGGGTGGTCTATATGGCCTGCCTGGTTACCCTGAAAAAATATAATAATAAGACATGCGGTCTGGTACCCATTTTAACTAGGTTGTGTTTTAAGTACTACCATTCTTAGCACTTTAATCTCTGTAACTCCCCCTATTTGGTAAGGTCTATACGGCCTGGATGATTACCCATACAAAATATAATAATAAGACATCTGCTCTTGGTCTGCGACCCATGGTAACTATGTTGTGTTAATTAGTAATGTCCTTAGCATTTTAATAGCTGTTACTCATACTCACCCTATCGGTGGAGGTCTATATGGCCTGCATGATTACCCTTTCAAAATATAATAACCAAACATATGCTCTGGGACCCATGGTAAGTAGGTTGTGTTAAGTAGTACTGTTCTTTGCAGTTTAATACCTGTTACAACACCAAATGGTGGCAGGTCTATCTGGCCTTCATGATTAGCTGCACCCAAACCCAAAAAAAAGCAGAGTGGCCTTAGACTAACACCCATGGCTAACTCGGTTGTTTCAATTAGTACTATTCTTAGCACTTTCATCCCTGTTACGGGTGGTCTACATGGCCATCATGATTAGCCGAACAAAATACTACAATCCAACCTTTGCTCAGTCTTCATAGGCCCTTCATTGGATAGTACAGTTCTTATTATTTTTATAGCTGATACAACACCGAATAGTGGCAGCTCTATATGGCCTGCATGATTAGCCGCACCCAAAACAAAAATAAATCCAAGCGGTCTTGGATTAACACCCATGGCTAACTCTGTTGTTTCAAGTAGTACTATTCTTAGCACTTTCATCTCATCATCCCTGTTACTTCCAGGACTCTCGGTGGTGGTCTACATGGCCATCATGATTAGCCTAACGAAATACTACAATCCAACCTTGGCTCAGTCTTCATAAGGCCCTTCATTGGTTGTATTTTTGTAGTTCTGTTCTTATTAGTTAAATAGCTGATACAACACCGAATGGTGGCAGCTCTATATGGCCTGCATGATTAGCCGCACCCAAAACAAAAATAAAGCCAAGCGGTCTTGGATTAACACCCATGGCTAACTCGGTTGTTTCAAGTAGTACTACTCTTAGCACTTTCATCTCATCAATGTTACTTCCAGGACTCTCTGTGGTGGTCTACATGGCCATCATGATTAGCCTAACCAAATACTACAATCCAACCTTGGCTCAGTCTTCATAAGGCCCTTCATTGGCTGTATTTTGCTAGTACTGTTCTTATTAGTTTAATACCTGATACAACACTGAATGGTGGCAGCTCTATATGGCCTGCATGATTATCCGCACCCAAAGCCAAAAAAAAGCCAAGCGGTCTTGCACTAACACCCATGGCTAACTCTGTTGTTTCAAGTTGTACTATTCTTAGCACTTTCATCTCATCCCTTTTACTTCCAGGACTCTCGGTGGTGGTCTACATGGCCATCATGATTACCCTCACCAAAATATAACAACAATACGTGCGTGCAGGGAACCATGGTAAGGTTACTTCCTTTCGCAAAATCGAGTATAACAGTTGCAGGCAGAGGTTCTGACCCTGCATTATGGCTGCACCTCTCCCTAAAAGAGGCATGCGTTACAGAGTCTGTGGGCATGTATGCAAAGAGCTGGCCTGCCTAAAAAGAGGAGCAAGGCTGTACAGGTTGTTCTCCTTCAGCCGTTTTATATGCTGTCCCACGGCCACGACCCTTAACAACCACAACAGAATGAAACACCACATATGCCATCCTTTTGAACAACAGAGTACAGGTATGACATTGATTTTAGTTACACGGCGATATTTATTATGAACCGTGAAATTGAAAACAAAAACATGATTGGACACCCAGTACAGTACAGGTCGTTCTCCTTTGGCCTTTTTAGAATAGTGTTCCGGACCCCCAACAAAAACAACAGCAGGAAAGAGGACATATGGCATCCTTTTGAACAATAAATGACAGGTAAGGCATAGATTTTAGAAAGCCATAGATCATTTTTTTGCAACTGTGAACGAAAAAAAAAACATTGATTGGACACCCAGCACACTTCTTTATCCTTAGGCCTTTTTATAAGAGGCTCCCGGAGCCTCAACAGAAACAACAGCATGAAAGAGGACATATGGCATCCTTGTGAACAATTAATTACAGTTAAGGCATTGATTTTATAATCCCAGAGATCATTTATATGAACCGGGAAATAGAAAAAAACATTGATTGGACACCCAGTACACTTCTTTATCCTTAGGCCTTTTTATAAGAGGCTCCCGGAGCCTCAACAGAAACAACAGCATGAAAGAGGACATATGGCATCCTTGTGAATAATAGATTACAGGAAAGGCATTGATTTTAGAAACACAGAGATAATTTGTTTCAACCGGGAAATCTAAAAGAACATTGATTAGACACCCAGTACACTTCTTTATCCTTAGGCCTTTTTATAAGAGGCTCCCGGAGCCTCAACAGAAACAACAGCATGAAAGAGGACATATGGCATCCTTTTGAAAATTAGATTACAGGAAAGGCATTGATTTTAGAAACCCGGAGATAATTTGTTGCAACCGGGAATTTGAATCAAACAAATGATTCGATGGACACCCATTACACTTCTTTCTCCTTAGGCCTTTTTATAAGGGGGCCCAGGACCCTCAAACAAAACACCAGCAGGAAAGAGGACGTATGGCATCCTTTTGAACAATAGAGTACAGGTACAGCATTGATTTTACAAACCCAGAGATAATTTTGGGCAAATGTGAAATAGAAAAAAAAAATTGAGTGGACACCCAGTACACCTCTTTCTCCTTAGTCCAGGACCCTCAAACAAAATACCAGCAGGAAAGAGAACATATGGCATCCTTTTGAACAATAGAGTACTGGTACGGCATTGATTATTAGAAACCCACAGATAATTGTTTGGAAAAGTGAAATTGCCCCAAAAACCATGCTTGGACTCCCACTCCAGGTCGTTCTCCTTCAGCCTTTTTATAAGAGGGTCCAGCACCCTCAACAGAAACAACTGCAGGAAACACCACCACATATGCCATCCTTTTGCACAAGCGAGTACAGGTATGGCATCCATTTTAGAAACCCGGAGATAATTGAGAGGAACCAGGAACATTTTTCTAAAAATTTGCTGGGGCACCCATTACAGGTCGTTCTCCTTCAGCCTTTTTATACCATGGGCCACGACCCGCAACAGGCACAACAGCATGAAACACCACATATGCCACCCTTTTGCACAATAGTACAGGTATGGCATAGATGGAACACAGAGATAATTTAGAGCAACCAAGAGACGGATAAAGATGCTTGGTCGGTCCTCCTCCTTCAAATTTGTGGCATTTTGCGTTCAATTTAATGGTCCACCAGATATGAGTGGTGTGCTAAGTTGTACTATTCGTAACAGTTTAATCACTGTTATGTGCCTTATTTTTTTTATTTGAGTTTTGTACCCACAGAGCTGCAGCAGAGGCCAGAAAAATTAGGAATGTACAAATGACTGAAAAATTTGGGTATTGTTGTAGCAACTGCTGTAGCAGCGGCCAGAAAAATTGATGTTTGTAAAACATTTATAAAGTGCCCTAAAAGCTTGTGGCTTGAACACTAGTTGTTAGCGGATAAGTCAAGCAAGTCCTCCGGCTTTATAACAAAAAAAAAAGGCCAGCCTGTGTACCAGTTGTAGCCCAAGCCAGCTCATCTCATCATCAGGCCTTTTTTATTCAAATGTATCGCCCAATGTCAGTCCCTTCGGGATCCAGCCCTCATTCATTTTTATAAAAGTGAGATAGTCAAGGCTTTTTTGACCTAGGCGACTTCTCTTCTCAGTGACAAAACCTCCTGCTGCACTGAAAGTCCTTTCGGACAGGACACTTGAAGCGGGGCAGGCCAGAAGTTCCATTGCAAATTGGGATAGCTCAGGCCACAAGTCCAGCCTGCACACCCAGTAGTCAAGGGGTCCATCGCTCCTGAGAGTGTCGAGATCCGCAGTTAAAGCTAGGTAGTCTGCTACCTGTCGGTTGAGTCTTTCTCTAAGGCTGGATCCCGAAAGGCTCTGATGGTGCATGGGAGTTAAAAAGGTACGCATGTCCTCCATCAACAAGACGTCAGGAAAGCGTCCTGTCCTTGCCGCCGTGGTCGTGGGAGGAGGAGGAGGATTAATTTCATCTCTTCCCCTGTTACATTCCCGTGATGCTGTGACATCACCCTTATACGCTGTGTAAAGCATAGTTTTTAATTTATTCTTAAAATGCTCCATCCTTTCCGACTTGCGGGAATTTGGTAACATTTCAGGCACTTTATGCTTATACCGGGGGTCGAGGAGAGTGGACACCCAGTACAGGTCGTTCTCCTTCAGTTTTTTTATACGAGGGTCCCTCAACAGGCACGACAGCATGAAAGAACCCATTTGAACAAGGTTGGATGACGAGGTAATCATGTCCCGTTCCTTCTCCTCACTGATCTCACTGATGGTATCTTCTTCCCCCCAGCCACGTACAACACCATGGGTACCAGAGACGTGACAACAACGAGCACCCTGGGATGCCTGTTGTGCTCGGTCTTTCTCCTCCTCCTCCTCCTCCTCCTCCTCAAAGCCACATTCCTCCTCTGACACCTCTTCCTCACAATCCTCTTTCTGCGTTGCCGCAGGTCCAGCAAGCGATGCTGATTCGGCTGTTTGTGCGGGTGATGGACACCACAACTCTTCCTCTTCCTCTTCACGCTCATCTACGGCCTGATCCAGCACTCTTCGCAGTGCACGCTCCAGGAAGAAAACAAATGGTATGATGTCGCTGATGGTGCCTTCGGTGCGACTGACAAGGTTTGTCACCTCCTCAAAAGGACGCATGAGCCTACAGGCATTGCGCATGAGCGTCCAGTAATTTGGAAAAAATATCCCCAGCTCCCCAGAGGCTGGCCTAGCATCCCGGTCATACAAATACTCATTAACAGCTTTTTCTTGTTGGAGCAGGCGGTCAATCATTAGGAGTGTTGAATTCCACCGTGTTGGGCTGTCGCAAATCAAGCGCCTCACTGGCAGGTTGTTTCGACGCTGGATATCGGACAAGTGCGCCATGGCCGTGTAGGAACGCCTGAAATGGCCACACACCTTCCTGGCCTGCTTCAGGACGTCCTGTAAGCCTGGGTACTTATGGAGAAATCGTTGTACAATTAGATTACACACATGTGCCATGCACGGCACATGTGTCAACTTGCCCAATTTCAATGCCGCCACTAAATTACTTCCATTGTCAGAAACAACCTTGCCAATCTCCAGTTGGTGCGGAGTCAGCCACTGATCCACCTGTGCGTTCAGGGCGGTCAGGAGTGCTGGTGCGGTGTGACTCTCCGCTTTCAGGCAAGTCAACCCCAAGACGGCGTGACACTGCCATACCCGGGATGTACCATAGTACCTGGGCAGCTGGGGGGGTGCCATAGATGTGGAGCAAGACGCAGAAGTTGAAGAGGACTCAGCCGAGGAAGAGGTTATGGAAGAGGATGGAGTAGGAGGAGTAGAGGAGGTAGCAGCAGGCCTGCAAGTCGTGGTGGTGTCACCAACTCTTCTGCAGAGCCACGCATTCCATGCTTGTCAGAAGTCAGCAGGTTTACCCAATGCGCAGTGTAGGTGATATACCTGCCCTGACCATGCTTTGCAGACCAGCTATCCGTGGTCATATGGACCCTTGCCCCAACGCTGTGTGCCAGACATGCCATAACTTCCTTTCGAACAACAGAGTACAGGTTTGGGATTGCCTTTTGTGAAAAGAAATTTCTGCCAGGTACCTTCCACTGCGGTGTCCCAATAGATACAAATTTTTTGAAAGCATCAGACTCCACCAGCTTGTATGGTAAAAGCTGGCGGGCTAAGAGTTCAGACAAGCCAGCTGTCAGACGCCGGGCATGGGGGTGACTTTGAGAAATTGGCTTCTTACGCTCAAACATGTCCTTGACAGACACCTGACTGTGGGCAGATGACCAGGAACTGCTACGTAAGAGAGACTGAGTGGAGGATGGTTGAGAGGGGGCAAGGAGGACAGCACTGGTTGACATGGCTGAAGATGCTGGAGCAGGAGGAGGAGGGCGGCTTTCACTTTGTGTGCTGCTTCTACTCATGTGTTCTTCCCATCGGCGTTTGTGATGGGAGACCATGTGCCTTCGCAAAGCAGTTGTACCTAGGTGGGTGTTGGACTTCCCACGACTCAGTTTCTTTTGGCACAGGTTGCAAATGGCATCGCTGTTGTCAGAGGCAGACACACAAAAAAAATGCCACAAAGCTGAGCTCTGCGATGACGGCATTCTGGTGGTGGCAACAGCATGCGTTGATGGGCGTCGGCGTGCTGTCTGGCTGACCCCTGGTGACGATGCATGCTGTCTGACTATGCCACTAGCTCCTTGAGATGACCTCCCCATGCTTCCAAATAGTCTCCTCCTCCTCCTCCTCTCTGTCTCCCCATCTGAACTTTTCCCTTCTTCTTCTTCTATTCTAGCAGGCACCCACGTGACATCCACCGACCCATCATCATCAACCGCTTCACTTGTATCTGAAACATCAAGAAAGGATGCAGTAGAGGGTACAACATCATCATCATCATCATCATCATCATCACACCGTACCTCCATGTCGGTAATGCTGCCTGACTGAGACTGATCACTATTATCTACATCCTCTGTCAATGATGGTTGCGCATCACTCATTTCTTCCAAATGATGTGTCAATAACTCCTGTGACAGATCAAGTGAAGCGGCTGTGGTGCTAGTGTTGGTGGTGGCGACAGGCGGGGGAGTGGCACTGGTCACTTGAGACCTGCCCAAAGCACAGCTGGACGTAGATGGTGCGTCAAGGTTAGGAGGACTAGCAGCGGAAGCTGAAGAAGATTGGGTGTCCTGTGTTAGCCATTCAACTAGGTCCTCCTCAAAAGTTTTCGCCTCCCCCCTGGCACCCGGCGTCTGAACAATGTGCATATTTGTAGGGTCTAAAGGAATCACAGCACCACAACCATGGAACCTGCGGGGTGGCCTGCCTCTGCCTGTCATTTTTTTAAAAATGGACACTAACAATACTATTACACCAATTGAGTGGTGGCACTGTGAAAGTGGGCACAGTATACGCTGTGAGACTGACAACAACAAAAAAGACAGATGTTTTAAAAATCACAAATTGTTAATTTTTTAAAATATTACAAGTACTGTGACAACAAATATGATTGTTTGGCACTAGTTGGCAAATGGGCCTGTCTGGCACACACGCTGGGAGAAAGGAAACTGCAATTCAATGGCACTAGGAGACTGAAGAATCACAGTCAAAACAGTTATGATTAACAAAAATTCCAATACTGTTACAATAAATATGATTGGTGGCACTAATTGGCTAGTTGGGACTGGCACACAGGCAGGCAGGCAGGAGGAAAATGCAATTCAAGGGCACTAGTAGACTGCAGATTCACAGTCAAAACAGTGATGATTGACAAATTTTGCAATACTGTTAAAAGAAATATGATTGCTGGCACTAATTGGATAGTTGGGCCTGGCACACAGGCTGGCAGGCAGGAGAAAAGTGCAATTCAATGGCACGAGCAAACTGAGGATTAAGATCAACAATCAAATTTTTTTTAATTTTAATTAGTAACTATACTGTGACAACAATTATGATTGGTGTAAATAGTTGGCAAGACGGCCTGGCACAAAAGGCTGGCAGGCAGGAGGTAAATACAATTCAAGGACACTAGGAGACTGAATACTGACAGTCAAAACAGTGATGATTGACAATTTTTGCAATACTGTTAAAAGAAATATGATTGCTGGCAATAATTGGATAGTTGGGCCTGGCACACAGGCTGGCAGGCAGGAGAAAAGTGCAATTCAATGGCACAAGCAAACTGAGGATTAAAATCAACAATCAAATTTTTTTTTAATTTTAATTAGTAACTATACTGTGACAACAATTATGATTGGTGTAAATAGTTGGCAAGACAGCCTGGCACAAAAGGCTGGCAGGCCACCTACGTTATACTTATGTACCCCTAATCTGCTGCCCCTAACACCGCCGACTCCTGTATTATATTTATTAACCCCTAACCTGCCCCCCACAACGTCGCCGCCAGCTACTTACAATAATTAACCCCTAATCTGCCGACCGCAAAGCGCCGCCACCTACGTTATCCTTATGTACCCCTAATCTGCTGCCCCTAACACCGCCGACCCCTGTATTATATTTATTAACCCCTAATCTGCCCCCCACAACGTCGCCGACACCTGCCTACACTTATTAACCCCTAATCTGCCGAGCGGACCTGAGCGCTACTATAATAAAGTTATTAACCCCTAATCCGCCTCACTAACCCTATCATAAATAGTATTAACCCCTAATCTGCCCTCCCTAACATCGCCGACACCTAACTTCAATTATTAACCCCTAATCTGACGACCGGAGCTCACCGCTATTCTAATAAATGTATTAACCCCTAAAGCTAAGTCTAACCCTAACACTAACACCCCCCTAACTTAAATATAATTTAAATCTAACGAAATTAATTAACTCTTATTAAATAAATTATTCCTATTTAAAGCTAAATACTTACCTGTAAAATAAATCCTAATATAGCTACAATATAAATTATAATTACATTGTAGCTATTTTAGGATTAATATTTATTTTACAGGTAACTTTGTAATTATTTTAACCAGGTACAATAGCTATTAAATAGTTAAGAACTATTTAATAGTTACCTAGTTAAAATAATTACAAAATTACCTGTAAAATAAGTCCTAACCTAAGTTATAATTAAACCTTACACTACCCTATCAATAAATTAATTAAATAAAATACCTACAATTACCTACAATAAAACCTAACACTACACTATCAATAAATAAATTAAATACAATAGCTACAAATAACTACAATTACATAAACTAACTAAAGTACAAAAAATAAAAAAGAACTAAGTTACAAAAAATAAAAAAATATTTACAAACATAAGAAAAATATTACAACAATTTTAAACTAATTACACCTACTCTAAGCCCCCTAATAAAATAACAAACACCCCCAAAATAAAAAAATGCCCTACCCTATTCTAAATTAATAGAGTTAAAAGCTCTTTTACCTTACCAGCCCTGAACAGGGCCCTTTGCGGGGCATGCCCCAATAAAATCAGCTCTTTTGCCTGTAAAAAAAAACATACAATACCCCCCCCCCAACATTACAACCCACCACCCACATACCCCTAATCTAACCCAAACCCCCCTTAAATAAACCTAACACTAGCCCCTGAAGATCTTCCTACCTTGTCTTCACCATCCAGGTTCACCGATCCGTCCTGGCATCCGGTGCTGAAGAGGTCCAGAAGAGGCTCCAAAGTCTTCCTCCTATCCGGCAAGAAGAGGACATCCGGACCGGCAAACATCTTCTTCCAAGCGGCATCTTCAATCTTCTTCCATCCGGTGCGGAGCGGGTCCATCTTGAAGCAGCCGACGCGGATCCATCCTCTTCTTCCGGTGTCTCCCGACGAATGACGGTTCCTTTAAGGGACGTCATCCAAGATGGCGTCCCTCGAATTCCGATTGGCTGATAGGATTCTATCAGCCAATCGGAATTAAGGTAGGAATATTCTGATTGGCTGATGGGATCAGCCAATCAGAATCAAGTTCAATCCGATTGGCTGATCCAATCAGCCAATCAGATTGAGCTTGCATTCTATTGGCTGTTCCGATCAGCCAATAGAATGCGAGCTCAATCTGATTGGCTGATTGGATCGGCCAATCGGATTGAACTTGATTCTGATTGGCTGATTCCATCAGCCAATCAGAATATTCCTACCTTAATTCCGATTGGCTGATAGAATCCTATCAGCCAATCGGAATTCGAGGGACGCCATCTTGGATGACGTCCCTTAAAGGAACCGTCATTCGTCGGGAGACACCGGAAGAAGAGGATGGATCCGCGTCGGCTGCTTCAAGATGGACCCGCTCCGCACCGGATGGAAGAAGATTGAAGATGCCGCTTGGAAGAAGATGTTTGCCGGTCCGGATGTCCTCTTCTTGCCGGATAGGAGGAAGACTTTGGAGCCTCTTCTGGACCTCTTCAGCACCGGATGCCAGGACGGATCGGTGAACCTGGATGGTGAAGACAAGGTAGGAAGATCTTCAGGGGCTAGTGTTAGGTTTATTTAAGGGGGGTTTGGGTTAGATTAGGGGTATGTGGGTGGTGGGTTGTAATGTTGGGGGGGGGTATTGTATGTTTTTTTTAAAGGCAAAAGAGCTGATTTTATTGGGGCATGCCCCGCAAAGGGCCCTGTTCAGGGTTGGTAAGGTAAAAGAGCTTTTAACTCTATTAATTTAGAATAGGGTAGGGCATTTTTTTATTTTGGGGGTGTTTGTTATTTTATTAGGGGGCTTAGAGTAGGTGTAATTAGTTTAAAATTGTTGTAATATTTTTCTTATGTTTGTAAATATTTTTTTATTTTTTGTAACTTAGTTCTTTTTTATTTTTTGTACTTTAGTTAGTTTATGTAATTGTAGTTATTTGTAGCTATTGTATTTAATTTATTTATTGATAGTGTAGTGTTAGGTTTTATTGTAGGTAATTGTAGGTATTTTATTTAATTAATTTATTGATAGGGTAGTGTTAGGTTTAATTATAACTTAGGTTATGACTTATTTTACAGGTAATTTTGTTATTATTTTAACTAGGTAACTATTAAATAGTTCTTAACTATTTAATAGCTATTGTACCTGGTTAAAATAATTACAAAGTTACCTGTAAAATAAATATTAATCCTAAAATAGCTACAATGTAATTATAATTTATATTGTAGATATATTAGGATTTATTTTACAGGTAAGTATTTAGCTTTAAATAGGAATAAGTTATTTAATAAGAGTTAATTTATTTCGTTAGATGTAAATTATATTTAAGTTAGGGGGGTGTTAGTGTTAGTGTTAGACTTAGCTTTAGGGGTTAATCCATTTATTAGAATAGCGGTGAGCTCCGGTCGTCAGATTAGGGGTTAATAATTGAAGTTAGGTGTCGGCGATGTTAGGGAGGGCAGATTAGGGGTTAATACTATTTATGATAGGGTTAGTGAGGCGGATTAGGGGTTAATAACTTTATTATAGTAGCGGTGCGGTCCGCTCGGCAGATTAGGGGTTAATAAGTGTAGGCAGGTGTTGGCGACGTTGAGGGGGGCAGATTAGGGGTTAATAAATATAATATAGGGGTCGGCGGTGTTAGGGGCAGCAGATTAGGGGTACATAAGGATAACGTAGGTGGCGGCGCTTTGCGGTCGGCAGATTAGGGGTTAATTATTGTAAGTAGCTGGCGGCGACGTTGTGGGGGGCAGGTTAGGGGTTAATAAATGTAATATAGGGGTCGGCGGTGTTAGGGGCAGCAGATTAGGGGTACATAGGGATAATGTAAGTTGCGGCGGTTTACGGAGCGGAAGATTAGGGGTTAATAATAATATGCAGGGGTCAGCGATAGCGGGGGCGGCAGATTAGGGGTTAATAAGTGTAAGGTTAGGGGTGTTTAGACTCGGGGTACATGTTAGAGTGTTAGGTGCAGACGTAGGAAGTGTTTCCCCATAGGAAACAATGGGGCTGCGTTAGGAGCTGAACGCGGCTTTTTTGCAGGTGTTAGGTTTTTTTTCAGCTCAAACAGCCCCATTGTTTCCTATGGGAGAATCGTGCACGAGCACGTTTTTGAGGCTGGCCGCGTCCGTAAGCAACTCTGGTATCGAGAGTTGCATTTGCGGTAAAAATGCTCTACGCTCCTTTTTTGGAGCCTAACGCAGCATTTTTTTGAACTCTCGATACCAGAGTTAATTTTATGGTGCGGCCAGAAAAAAACCTGCGGAGCGTTAACAGCCCTTCTACCGCCAAACTCCAAATCTAGGCCTAGGAGACTGAATACTGACAGTCAAAACAGTGATGATTGACAATGTTTGCAATACTGTTAAAAGAAATATGCTTGCTGGCAATAATTGGCTAGGTGGGCCTGGCACACATCAGGCTGCAAGGCAGGAGGAAAGTGCAATTCAATGGCACGAGCAAACTGAGGATTCAGAACAACTATTACCAAAAATTTTAATTTTTAATTATTAAGAATACTGTGACAACAAATATGATTGGTGTAAATATTTTGAAAGTAGGCCTGGCACACAGGCTTGGAAGGCAGTAGAAAAGTGCAATTCAATGGTACGAGCAAACTGAGGATTAAGATCAACAATCAAAATTTTTTTATTTTTAATTAGTAACTATACTGTGACAACAATTATGATTGGTGTAAATAGTTGGCAAGACGGCCTGGCACAAAAGGCTGGCAGGCAGGAGGTAAATGCAATTCAAGGACACTAGGAGACTGAATACTGACAGTCAAAACAGTGATGATTGACAATTTTTGCAATACTTTTAAAAGAAATATGATTGCTGGCAATAATTGGCTAGGTGGGCCTGGCACACAGCAGGCTGCAAGGCAGGAGGAAAGTGAAATTCAATGGCACGAGCAAACTGAGGATTCAGAACAACTATTACCAAAAATTTTAATTTTTAATTATTAAGAATACTGTGACAACAAATATGATTGGTGTAAATATTTTAAAAGTGGGCCTGGCACACAGGCTTGGAAGGCAGTAGAAAAGTGCAATTCAATGGGACGAGCAAACTGAGGATTAAGATCAACAATCAATTTTTTTTTAATTTTAATTAGTAACTATACTGTGACAACAATTATGATTGGTGTAAATAGTTGGCAAGACGGCCTGGCACAAAAGGCTGGCAGGCAGGAGGTAAATGCAATTCAAGGACACTAGGAGACTGAATACTGACAGTCAAAACAGTGATGATTGACAATTTTTGCAATACTGTTAAAAGAAATATGATTGCTGGCAATAATTGGCTAGGTGGGCCTGGCACACAGCAGGCTGCAAGGCAGGAGGAAAGTGAAATTCAATGGCACGAGCAAACTGAGGATTCAGAACAACTATTACCAAAAATTTTAATTTTTAATTATTAAGAATACTGTAACAACAAATATGATTGGTGTAAATATTTTGAAAGTAGGCCTGGCACACAGGCTTGGAAGGCAGTAGAAAAGTGCAATTCTATGGCACGAGCAAACTGAGGATTAAGATCAACAATCAAGAATTTTTTAATTTTAATTAGTAACTATACTGTGACAACAATTATGATTGGTGTAAATAGTTGGCAAGACGGCCTGGCACAAAAGGCTGGCAGGCAGGAGGTAAATGCAATTCAAGGACACTAGGAGACTGAATACTGACAGTCAAAACAGTGATGATTGACAATTTTTGCAATACTGTTAAAAGAAATATGATTGCTGGCAATAATTGGCTAGGTGGGCCTGGCACACAGCAGGCTGCAAGGCAGGAGGAAAGTGCAATTCAATGGCACGAGCAAACTGAGGATTCAGAACAACTATTACCAAAAATTTTAATTTTTAATTATTAAGAATACTGTGACAACAAATATGATTGGTGTAAATATTTTGAAAGTAGGCCTGGCACACAGGCTTGGAAGGCAGTAGAAAAGTGCAATTCAATGGCACGAGCAAACTGAGGATTAAGATCAACAATCAAATTTTTTTTAATTTTAATTAGTAACTATACTGTGACAACAATTATGATTGGTGTAAATAGTTGGCTAGACGGCCTGGCACAAAAGGCTGGCAGGCAGGAGGTAAATGCAATTCAATGGCACTAGGAGACTGAATATTTGCAGTCCAAAAAATTATGATTTTTATTTTTTATATACTGTTACAAGAATTATGATTGATTCCACTAATTGGCTAGTTGGGCCTGGAAAACACGCTGGCAGGCAGTAGGAAAGTGCAATTCAATGGCACGAGCAAACTGAGGAATCACAAGCGATCAATTTGTAATTTTAAAGATTAACAATACTTTTACAAAAACTAGGATTGGTGGCACTAATTGGCTAGTTTGTGTCTGGCACACAGGCTGCCAGGCAGGAGGAAACTGCAATTCAATGGCACTAGTAGACTGAATATTTGAAGTACAAAAAATTATGATTTTTAATTTTTTGGATACTGTTACAAGAATTATGATTGGCGCCACTAATTGGCTAGTTGGGCCTGGCACACAGGCTGGCAGATATGAGTCGTGGATGGTAGGTAGGGCAGCAATTTAACACAGTATGCTGTGTAAGTGACAAAAACACAGGCCTGATAGAAAATTAAGTTAGATTACACTAGCAAAATATTTTAAAATTTTAGATTTTAATATTAAAATTATGTTAAGAAGTGCAATGCACATATGAGTGGTCGCACTGGCTGGCTGCTACGTAGGGCAGCAATTAACAACAGAATGCTGTGTAAGTCAGATAGACAGTTAGACACAGGCCTGATAGAAAATAAAATTAGATTACACTAGCATAATGATTTAAAGTCGTGGCTGATAGCCTTGGAAGGGCAGCTATTAAAAACAGTAGGCTCTGTAAGTCAGATACACACACGCCTGATAGAAAATACTATTAGATTACACTAGAAAAATGATTTAAATTATTTTTTTGGGGGGGGAATTAAAAAAAGGTTAAACACATATGAGTCGTGGCTAGGGAGGGCAGCAAGTAAACACAGTAGGCTCTGTATGTCAGCAAAACACACAGGCCTGATAGAAAATTATATTAGATTACACTATCAAACAAATTTAAACTTTTTTTTTTTATATTTAAATTAAGGTGAAGAAGATATGAGTGCTGGGTGGCTGCCTGGCACAGACCACAGACACAGGCCTGATAGTAAATGTAATTAGATTACACTAGCAAAATATTTTTTTATTTTTTTTTTAAATTTAAAATAATGTTATAAACGGATATTAACACTGGTGGCTGGCACAGAGCAATGAACCAGAGTATATGCTGTGTGACACAGGCCTGATAGAAAATGAAAAAAAATTACACTAGCAAAATAATTAAAATTTTTGGTTAGTTAAATTTAAACTAATGTTGTTAGGGAGATATCAGTGGTGGCAGTAATCACAGCATATGCTGTGAGCCTTAAACACACAGCCTGAAAGCCAAGCAAATGCTAATAAAAAAAAAAAAAAAAAAAAAAAAACGGCATGAAATATAGCCCTAAAAAGGGCTTTTTGGGGTGCTGTGCTTGCAGCAGAGATGAGTGGAGTCCTTCTGGACTGTAGTGGACACTAAATACACTAGCCTAGCTATGTTTTTCCTATTAATGTCAGGAGCAAAAACACAACACGTCCTCTCATTAAGAAAGCAAGGTCGTTATGAGTCTAAAATGGCGGATTCCGAGTAGCTGGGAGGGTCTGTGAGGGAGTGTCTGATGTTGATTGGCTCTAATGTGTCAGACGGCTGTGACATACAGGGTCAAAGTTTCCTCAATGATGACACATAGGGGCGGATCGAACATCGCCATGTGTTCGCCCACAAACGCGAACGCGAACAAGCTATGTTCGCTGTGAACCGTTCGCGGGCGAACAGTTCGGGACATCACTAGTGGTGGCACTGAAGAATTAATCACAGTATATAATGTGGGCCTGACACACCTGCCTGATAGAAAATGAAATTAGATTACACTAGCAAAATGATTTAAAAGTTTTTTTGTTTAAATTTTCAATAATGATTGTTAAGCAGATATCAGTGGTGGCACAGAAAAATTAACCACAGTATATGCTATGTGAGCATGACACACAGGCCTGATAGAAAATGAAATTAGATTACACTAGTAAAATGATTTAAATTTTTTTTTTTTTAATTTACAATAATGTTAAGCAGATATGAGTGGTGGCTGGCACAGCAATTAACCAAAGTATATGATGTGTGAGCCTGACACACAGGCCTGATAGAAAATGAAATTTGATTACACTAGCAAAATGATTTAAAAGTTTTTTTGTTTAAATTTACACTAATGATTGTTAAGCAGATATCAGTGGTGGCACAGAGCAATTAACCACAGTATATGCTGTGTGAGCCTGACACACAGGCCTGATAGAAAATGAAATTAGATTACACTAGCAAAATGATTTAAAAGTTGTTGTTTTTTAAATTTACAATAATGTTAAGCAGATAGGAGTGGTGGCTGGCACAGCAATTAACCACAGTATATGCTGTGTAAGCCTGACACACAGGCCTGATAGAAAATGAAATTAGATTACACTAGCAAAATGATTTAAAAGTTTTTTTGTTTAAATTTACACTAATGTTAAGCAGATATGAGTGGTGGCTGGCACAGAGCAATTAACCACAGTATATGCTGTGTGAGCCTGAGACACAGGCCTGATAGAAAATGAAATTAGATTACACTAGCAAAATGATTTAAAAGTTTTTTTTTTAAATTTACAATAATGTTAAGCAGATATGAGTGGTGGGTGGCACAGCAATTAACCACAGTATATGCTGTGTAAGCCTGACACACAGGCCTGATAGAAAATGAAATTAGATTACACTAGCAAAATGATTTAAAAGTGTTTTTGTTTAAATTTACACTAATGTTATACAGATATCAGTGGTGGCACTAATCACAGTATATGCTGTGAGCCTCACACACAGGCTGACAGCCAGGCAAATGCAAATACAAAAAAAAAACAAAAAAAAACGACTGAAGTTCTAGCCCTAAAAAGGGCTTTTTGGGCTGAAGTTCTAGCCCTAAAAAGGGCTTTTTGGGGTGCTGTCCTTTCAGCAGAGATTAGATGAGTCATTCAGGACTGTAGTGGACACTAAATACACTAGCCTAGCTATCTATTTCCCTATAATATCAGCAGCAGCAGCAGCCCTAAACCTCCTCTCACTAAGAAAGCAGGATCGTAATGAATCTAAAATGGCTGCTGCCCAGGAGCTGGGAGGGTCTGTGAGGGAGTGTCTGCTGCTGATTGGCTCAAATGTGTCTGAAGGCTGTGAGATACAAGGTCAAAGTTTCCTCAATGATGACGAATAGGGGGCGGATCGAACATCGCATATGTTCACCCACAGCGGCAAACGCGAACAAGCTATGTTTGCTGGGAACTGTTCTCCGGCGAACTGTTCGCGACATCACTAAATTTTAGTAATGAGTCTCGTGTATAAGCTTTCCGATCAATATGAGCGTGGTTTTCCTAATAAAGTTCCAAGTGCCCAAATTTAGTCACTGATACAGGTACCTGAATTTTCTTAAACAGCTCTAATCGATCTCCTTACTGGTCTGTTCAGCGTTCTATGTCCTCGACATGTGGAGCAAACAATTGGAAACGTTGTAACTTTGTTGGTTTAGTATTAGTTCCGGTTGAGGGTTCAAACTGGCTCCGTTAATACGTCCTTTGAGTTGCGGTCCTGGGCACAATATTACCAACAGTGGTAATATATAAATGATTCAATGGGATCAGTATCGGTATGTGTTAAATGTGATAGTAGGTCCTGGGACAGGAATTATACATATGAAGACCGCTCAAATTAGCAGAGTGTCTCGATGTACCTGTCCTATCTACTCACACTATAACCGATCACCTGAGTTGGGTTGATATCCAAAATGAACAGGGTAGACAAATCTATGCGTTTCAGCTGCCAGGGGCCTTTATCAAGATGATTACCCAGTTCAATGTTCAAGTTTAAATGTCCAGTGTTCCGTATTGATTGGATTAGATCTGACCAATAGTGATCTGTCATTTTCGTAGTACTGTGTTAATGTAACAGCTTTCAGAGAATCTGTATCTATGTGAGAATACATTGTAAGGTTATAATCTATCCAGATGGTCTAAATTCAGAGTTAGATTTTAGCAAATTGTTCTAAGAGGATTTAAAACCATACTCAATAGAGCTACACTTATTCATATGGAGTCCTATTATATATAAAAAATACACATATAAAAATAGATACATTATTATACACACACACCCCAAGATTCTATGATATTTTAAAATCTTGTTTAAAAATCCTACTAAAAGTTCAAAAATCTTATTAAAAATCTTAAGATAATATAAGATAATACACCTTCTAAACATGGCTGTTATAGATTATCTCCATCCACTGCCTATTTGAAACAATCTCTAAATTATAAAATCTAAATATTTATACTAATAAGCTTGTCCTCCTGTATTCACTGTTTAATAATAATAAAAAAACCATATTACAGGAACAATATATTTAAAATCACTTTGGATCTGATATCTTAATTAAATAGCAACAGCTGTCTGAGCAGAAGCATTTGGCTAACATTTACCACACCTCCATGGCTCAGAAGATAACAAAAGTATGTGTCTAGGAGTTACCTCTCAACAGGAAATCACCTAGGGGGCTGTATCAACAGAACAGAGAGAACTGGTGTTCCAACTCAAAAGAATGGAGACAATGGCCTCTATTTAGCAAGCTCCGTATGGAGCTTGATGGCCCCTGTTTTTGGCGAGTTTTCAGACTCGCCAGAAACAGCAGTTATGAAGCAGCGGTCACAAAGACCACTGCTCCATAACGCTGTCCACCTGCTCTGAGCAGGCGGACAGACATCGCCGGAAATCAACCCGATCGATTACAATCGGGTTGATTGACACCCCCTGCTGGCGGCCGATGGGCCGCGAGTCTGCAGGGGGCGGCGTTGCACCAGCAGCTCTTGTGAGCTGCTGGTGCAATGCTGAATACGGAGAGCGTATTGCTCTCCGCATTCAGCGAGGTCTGGTGGACCTGATCCGCACTGTCGGATCAGGTCCGCCAGACCTTGTTAAATAGAGGCCCTATTGTCTGAGAGCACTCATATGTTAATGAGATGCCTGCTGTGCATAGTGGCCTAACATGTCACTTAGTTACAGTCTGATGTTAAAAGACAACACTTGTTGGGTGGAAGGAAATAAGACTGTAAAAAATTGTAAGTTCAAAAGTTAAACTGTATACAGGTGGCCCTCGGTTTACGCCGGTTCAATTTGCGCCATTTCAGAATAACAACCTTTTTTTTCAGTCATGTGACTGCTATTGAAAAGCTTTGGAAAGCAGTGCACTAATTAAAATAGCCAGTAGGTGGAGCTGTCCGCTTGTTTTGCAGCAAAATTATGCAACTTAAAGGGACAGTCTACACCAGAATTGTTATTGTTTAAAAAGATAGATAATCCCTTTATTACCCATTCCCCAGTTTTGCATAACCAACACAGTTATATTAATATATGTTTTACATCTGTGATTACCTTGTATCTAAGCCTCTGCAGACTGCCCCCTTATCTCAGTGCTTTTGACAGATATGCAGTTTAGCCTATCAGTGCAGACTCCTAAATATCTCCACGGGAGTGAGCACAATGTTATATATATGACACACATGAACTAGTACTGTCTAACTGTGAAAAACTTTAAAAATGCTCTGAGCTTAGAGGCGTTTTTCAACGGTTTAGAAATCAGTTTGAGCCTAGCTAGGTTTAGCTTTTAAAAAATACCACCAAGGGAACAAAGCAAATGTAATGATAAAAGTCAATTGGAAAGTTGTTTAAAATTGTATGCCCTATCTGAATCATAAAAGTTTTATTTTGACTAGACTGTCCCTTTAACAGACTGAAATTGATCTGTGTACACAGAGCAGACATTAGCTATCGAGCAACAAGATCTAGCAGCCACTTCCCTATTATCTTCCTGTCCAGCTGCTTGAGGTAAGGGGTGCCTAACTGCTTATTAATCACTGCAGATTGAAATGCATAGAATAGGTGCAGACCCAATATTATCTAACATGCTATCAATGCAGAGAACTGATTGCAGAAAAATGCAAGTAAAAAAACGTTTTTGTTCATTAAACTTAGTTTGATGATGATGATGCAGTCTGTTGTCTGATTATTTAATTAGGTGCTGTTAGCAAATGTTTTTGTTCATTAAACTTAGTTTGATGATGATACAATCTATATTATTAGTTTTATAATGCTGCTTAGCATTTAAAGTCTTCATTTCAAAGCTTTAAAAATAATGTATTAGGTGTTACTTATGACAATTTTGAGAGGGGCCTGGAACCTAACTCCTTCACTTCCCATTGACATTATGAACTGGGTTTCAATTTACAACAGTTTCGATTTACAACCATTCCTCCTGGAACCTAACCCCGGCGTAAAATGAGGGCTACCTGTATATAAGAATTGTTAAATAAAATTGTGATAAATGCTGTACAAATAACTTAAAAAATCTGAATGTATAGATAAGTTAAATGGGTAAGGAAGTACATGTAAAATGACCAATATTGTATTATATATATACATATATATATATATATATATATATATATATATATATATATATATATATATACTTTCGTATCTATCTAAGCCATGATATTTTAATTAAAATTACTTTCCTCTAGCTAGAGAAGTATTAACTAGGCATAGGGAAATTGACAGTTATATATAATTAGACTTGTATATATGTTTATATATGCATATATATGAATATATCTCCATTTGTTTAAATCTATGTATACCTATGTTAAATAAGTTATAAGGGTTACTAAAAGCACAAATTTTCAAGGATATGAATACTTATTTAAGTTTATATTCCATTTATGAAGTCTAGCTTACCTTTAAATAAATGAAATATATATATTCTACAAATATATATATATATATATATATATATATATATAAAATTGTCATCTATGATATGCAGATCTTTCTTTTCTCATGAGATTTGTGACTAATCGATCCTATGAAGCTATGAGATGGGACTTTTCTTTATCTACTGACAACAAGCAGCCTTATTTAGAGAAAGTACGCAGCGAAGGCCTTGAAGCGGCCTTTACCTATCTCTACCCCCCATATTTCTGATATTTCAGTACTTCCAGCTGTTTGCACTGAAGTACGTTCACATGTGTCCTAACTCTTATACATAATTGGGCTGTTAGAAGCAGTGGAGTGAGTGTTTTCAGATATATCCTGTGGTCTGGTTGGAAAAAGCATGGCGCTAGATACGTGGGTAATAGCTGAACTGAGCAGCCTTGTAGACACACTTCAGACCGCTATACTCGATGCGCTGCAAGTCACAGTTACTACATCTGCCGATGACAATTTAGCTGAACAGTTAAAAAGAGCACCTACTCGTCAATGCGAGGGAGCAGCTCAGGTCCGGGAACCCCATTGGCATCTTGCGGTCATTTCAAATGACACGCTTCTCAAGGAGACCGTGGATTCCTCTCTACTACAGGGAACAGATCCAGACCAGACCACAAAGGGTATGAATGGGGATTCAGTTGTTCGAGGTGAGAGGAGAATTTGTGCTGACTTTGCCGTTTTGAGTGGGCATTGGAAACTGTCTAATATAAACGTATTGTGTGTGGAGATTACCTCATCAAACGCACCAATTTGGCAAGCAGTGGTATACAACCTCAGTTTGGGGATCCTCTTCCTAAAGTTTCTCCCTCAAGTATTGATCAGAAAATAAGTCTGGAGCTAAGCATACCCTTGCGAATTCCCAATATACAATTATTGAATTGAATACTGTAGACCCATCTAATAGTTTATGGTAAGGGCTATTTCCCTATCTTAATTAGTTATACCCTACTAAGTCTCCTATTATGTCTAGAATAGCTTTTACGTTAGCAGAGCAGTAAATATAGAAACAACATTATGCAATTCCCAGAGCCCAGCTACTTAGATCATAGCAATGTGCCGCCAGCAGCCGGGGTGGCACAATTGTATAGTCCTAGGAAAGATGCAATATGTTTGACCTAGAAATGTTAGGAGAAGTTTAGATACTAATGTATAGGCGTATGACCAGCATCATATTATGTGTAAATTGAGACTATACCAATGATATGAAGGGATATATGCCGCAGACAAAATGCTTGTGAGAGATATGGGTAACATTCAAATAGATAGATTACTGCCCTATAGATCACTTTTATCTCAGCTGTAGTATTATGTACTTTTATATTTTAACCCACATTTGAAGCATGTTGGCTAGATACTTGGTTTACTGTTTGATACAGTTCTATTGCATTAAACATATTCAGGAAGTCTACAATGCTCACAATGTACCTATATAGCTGTAATTAGTGTGGCCTAGGAGTTTTCAATTAAGATCCTGCTCATTCAATCCCATGAGTTGATAAAAATATTTAATTGTTTAGAGTTGAGTGCTATCTATGCCCATTTCCACTGCTAAGAGGGGATTCTCATGCCCCTATAGCTTATATCTCTTCTGCTGCTGATAATAGCTCCATATAGTTGTTATTCATATATATATTCACTAAGGGTCCAAGAGTGACCCTCTACGCACATTACCTACTGAGAGGTCCCTACCTTGTCTCTTCACTGACACATACTATAGTTTAAGGTCCAAGAGAGGCCTTTGTATACCTCATGGGTATATAGTTTTTGTTGTTAGCTTTTATATTTATACTTAGGGGTTACCTCTAATCTTACTATTATTGCTATTTCCCAAATAAAAACAAAAATTAGGATTATATGATTAAGGAGTGCCTATGTATATTGTGATATTCTATAAAAAATTTTTATTAATTAATGCAAGAATTATCTCACTTGGCTGACAATCCACATCGCAATCTTGTGGCCAGTAGTAAAATTACAGCCAGCCATATTTAACATTGGATACATTGCTCCAAAAAGTTAATTAGTGTTCATCCAATCGCAGAGTTATAGATCCTAACACCTCAGTGAATGGCTGTAAGAGATTAGGGCGGAGTTATAGTTAAGGATAAATTGAGTTACCAGACACTCACAAAGGATCTGATTCTATTTGAAAATCAGCTGGAAGCTCTGTCCAAAAATTCCATGAAAGAGAGTTTTTGAATCCTGGTGGTAACCATCTTATATTTTTGATATCCTTGGAAATTTGTACCTGTTTTTCCTGTGGACTAAGAGATTCTGTGGAACCAGATACAGAGGTAACATACAGCTTGACTAGTGGCTTGGAGAGCAACTTGGCGGGAAGTATAAAAGTGTCTTTAAATATATTTAAGCAGTTATTGCATTTAAATGCCTCATTAAAAAAGGGCATCATATAATTATAGGCCCAATTTTTATATGTGCTTACCCCTGGGTTATATTTGTCTAGGAATCTAATTCACCCAACAATACAAGAAATCTTGTTAGAGATAGTGTTCATTTAATTTATCTTATTGTAAGGAAAATCCTGGGCGTTATGTTTAAATATATTTTATTTTAGTGGTATTGTATTCTATAGGGCTGAGGCTTGTTGAAGCATCATAGAGGTTTTTCTTATGTGTTCTTAGTCTGTAGATATTCATTTTGAATGTGACTATTCGCTTTGTATTGTTAGGTTTTCAGGACATAATTTTAATGGTAATACTGGGCTAAAATTGTGTAAAATAACTGCTGTTAGTAACACATACTACATAGTTGGTTCTCGCTGATTTATTTTGCATTGTTATGACTGCACTGTTAGACCTGTGCCTATAGGGTTAAAAACTAAGAGAAATAGTATATTTTTATTTTATAGTGCGTCAGAGAGTTTGTTTTGTGCGTAATTAAATGGTATATCGCTTGTTAATATCTTGTTTAATGTTTAATAAATCTGTATATATTTATCCAAACTGAATGCTGTTTACTCCACAAATATAATTTGCTGTGTTTAAAAAGATACAACCTGATCAGAACTTATAGTAAAATAACACATATTCTTATATTATTGGAATACACCAACAATTTTATTTGGAGGACACTCCTGAGATAAACTAATATATTGGAGAGCTCTGTCGAGATAATATTTAATCAAAGGTTAGAGCCGTTATTAATAAACTTACAAATAATTGTGGTGATATTCTAATAATAAGAGTACTAATATATGAGAGGTTACTGCTAAGACAATAATAAATTATATTGTAACCTAGGATATACAACATTACCTTAAAGGGACATGAAATGCAAAATTTTTCTTTCAAGATTCAGATATAGTATACATTTAAATCAAAGAAAAAAACCATATTAACGGCTAGATTTGGAGTTTTGTCGGTAACGACCCGAAAAACTAACGCCAGCTTTTTTCTGGCCGCACCATAAAAATAACTCTGGTATTGAGAGTCCACAAAAAGGCTGCGTTAGGCTCCAAAAAAGGAGCGTAGAGCATTTTTAACGCAACTGCAACTCTCGATACCAGAGTTGCTTACGGACGCGGCCAGCCTCAAAAACGTGCTCGTGCACGATTCCCCCATAGAAAACAATGGGGCTGTTTGAGCTGAAAAAAAACCTAACACCTGCAAAAAAGAAGCGTTCAGCTCCTAACGCAGCCCCATTGTTTGCTATGGGGAAACACTTCCTACGTCTGCACCTAACACCCTAACATGTACCCCGAGTCTAAACACCCCTACCCTTACACTTATTAACCCCTAATCTGCCGCCCCCGCTATCGCTGACCCCTGTATATTATTATTAACCCCTAATCTGCCGCTCCGTAAACCGCCGCTACTTACATTATCCTTATGTACCCCTAATCTGCTGCCCCTAACACCGCCGACCCCTATATTATATTTATTAACCCCTAATCTGCCACCCACAACGTCGCCTCCACCTGCCTACACTGATTAACCCCTAATCTGCCGACCGGACCTGAGCGCTACTATAATAAAGTTATTAACCCCTAATCCGCCTCACTAACCCTATAATAAATAGTATTAACCCCTAATCTGCCCTCCCTAACATCGCCGACACCTAACTTCAATTATTAACCCCTAATCTGCTGACCGGAGCTCACCGCTATTCTAATAAATGTATTAACCCCTAAAGCTAAGTCTAACCCTAACACTAACACCCCCCTAACTTAAATATAATTTAAATCTAACGAAATTAATTAACTCTTATTAAATAAATTATTCCTATTTAAAGATAAATACTTACCTGTAAAATAAACCCTAATATATCTACAATATAAATTATAATTACATTGTAGCTATTTTAGGATTAATATTTATTTTACAGGCAACTTTGTAATTATTTTAACCAGGTACAATAGCTATTAAATAGTTACCTAGTTAAAATAATTACAAAATTACCTGTAAAATAAATCCTAACCTAAGTTACAATTAAACCTAACACTATACTATCATTAAATTAATTAAATAAAATACCTACAATTACCTACAATTAAACCTAACACTACACTATCAATAAATTAATTAAATACAATATCTACAAATAACTACAATTAAATAAACTAACTAAAGTACAAAAAATAAAAAAGAACTAAGTTACAAAAAATAAAAAAATATTTACAAACATAAGAAAAATATTACAACAATTTTAAACTAATTACACCTACTCTAAGCCCCCAATAAAATAACAAAGCCCCCCAAAATAAAAAATGCCCTACCCTATTCTAAATTAAAAAAGTTAAAAGCTCTTTTACCTTACCAGCCCTGAACAGGGCCCTTTGCGGGGCATGCCCCAAGAATTTCAGCTCTTTTGCCTGTAAAAAAAAAACATACAATACCCCCCCCCCCAACATTACAACCCACCACCCACATACCCCTAATCTAACCCAAACCCCCCTTAAATAAACCTAACACTAAGCCCCTGAAGATCTTCCTACCTTGTCTTCACCATCCAGGTTCACCGATCCGTCCTGAAGAGCTCCTCCGATGTCCTGATCCAAGCCCAAGCGGGGGGCTGAAGATGTCCATGATCCGGTCGAAGTCTTCATCCAAGCGGGGCAGAAGAGGTCTTCCATCCGATTGAAGTCTTCATCCAGGCGGCATCTTCTATGGTCTTCCATGCGGAGCGAAGCGGCAGCATCCTGAAGACCTCCGACGCGGAACATCCATCCGGCCCGACGACTGAACGACGAATGACGGTTCCTTTAAGGGACGTCATCCAAGATGGCGTCCCTCGAATTCCGATTGGCTGATAGGATTCTATCAGCCAATCGGAATTAAGGTAGGAATATTCTGATTGGCTGATGGAATCAGCCAATCAGAATCAAGTTCAATCCGATTGGCTGATTCGATCAGCCAATCAGATTGAGCTCGCATTCTATTGGCTGATCGGAACAGCGTTAGAGGCTACTAACGCTGGTTTTTACCGCCCTCAGGTATTTGGAGTCACTGAAAAAAGGGTCTAACGCTCACTTTTCAGCCGCGACTTTTCCATACCGCAGATCCCCTTACGTCAATTGCGTATCCTATCTTTTCAATGGGATCTTTCTAACTCCGGTATTTAGAGTCGTGGCTGAAGTGAGCGTTAGAAATCTAACGACAAAACTCCAGCCGCAGAAAAAAAACAGGAGTTAAGAGCTTTTTGGGCTAACGCCGGTTCATAAAGCTCTTAACTACTGTACTCTAAAGTACACTAACACCCATAAACTACCTATGTACCCCTAAACCGAGGTCCCCCCACATCGCCGACACTCGATTAAATTTTTTTAACCCCTAATCTGCCGACCGCCACCTACGTTATACTTATGTACCCCTAATCTGCTGCCCCTAACACCGCCGACCCCTGTATTATATTTATTAACCCCTAACCTGCCCCCCACAACGTCGCCGCCAGATACCTACAATAATTAACCCCTAATCTGCCGACCGCAAAGCGCCGCCACCTACATTATAGCTATGTACCCCTAATCTGCTGCCCCTAACACCGCCGACCCCTATATTATATTTATTAACCCCTAATCTGCCCCCCACAACGTCGCCTCCACCTGCCTACACTGATTAACCCCTAATCTGCCGACCGGACCTGAGCGCTACTATAATAAAGTTATTAACCCCTAATCCGCCTCACTAACCCTATAATAAATAGTATTAACCCCTAATCTGCCCTCCCTAACATCACCGACACCTAACTTCAATTATTAACCCCTAATCTGCCGACCGGAGCTCACCGCTATTCTAATAAATGTATTAACCCCTAAAGCTAAGTCTAACCCTAACACTAACACCCCCCTAAGTTAAATATAATTTTAATCTAACGAAATTAATTAACTCTTATTAAATAAATTATTCCTATTTAAAGCTAAATACTTACCTGTAAAATAAATCCTAATATAGCTACAATATAAATTATAATTACATTGTAGCTATTTTAGGATTAATATTTATTTTACAGGCAACTTTGTAATTATTTTAACCAGGTACAATAGCTATTAAATAGTTACCTAGTTAAAATAATTACAAAATTACCTGTAAAATAAATCCTAACCTAAGTTACAATTAAACCTAACACTAGACTATCATTATATTAATTAAATAAAATATCTACAATTACCTACAATTAAACCTAACACTACACTATCAATACATTAATTAAATACAATTCCTACAAATAAATACAATGAAATAAACTAACTAAAGTACAAAAAATAAAAAAGAACTAAGTTACAAAAAATTAAAAAATATTTACAAACATAAGAAAAATATTACAACAATTTTAAACTAATTACACCTACTCTAAGCCCCCTAATAAAATAACAAAGACCCCCAAAATAAAAAATGCCCTACCCTATTCTAAATTACTAAAGTTAAAAGCTCTTTTACCTTACCAGCCCTGAACAGGGCCCTTTGCGGGGCATGCCCCAAGAATTTCAGCTCTTTTGCCTGTAAAAAAAAACATACAATACCCCCCCCCCAACATTACAACCCACCACCCACATACCCCTAATCTAACCCAAACCCCCCTTAAATAAACCTAACACTAAGCCCCTGAAGATCTTCCTACCTTGTCTTCACCTCACCGGGTATCACACCGATCCGTCCTGAAGAGCTCCTCCGATGTCCTGATCCAAGCCCAAGCAGGGGGCTGAAGAGGTCCATGATCCGGCTGAAGTCTTCATCCAAGCGGGAGCTGAAGAGGTCCATGATCCGGATGAAGTCTTCATCCAAGCGGGACAGAAGAGGTCTTCCATCCGATTGAAGTCTTCATCCAGGCGGCATCTTCTATGGTCTTCCATTCGGAGCGAAGCGGCAGCATCCTGAAGACCTCCGACGCGGAACATCCATCCGGCCCGACGACTGAACGACGAATGACGGTTCCTTTAAATGACTTCATCCAAGATGGCGTCCCTCGAATTCCGATTGGCTGATAGGATTCTATCAGCCAATCGGAATTAAGGTAGGAATATTCTGATTGGCTGATGGAATCAGCCAATCAGAATCAAGTTCAATCCGATTGGCTGATTCGATCAGCCAATCAGATTGAGCTCGCATTCTATTGGCTGTTCCGATCAGCCAATAGAATGCAAGCTCAATCTGATTGGCTGATTGGATCAGCCAATCAGATTGAACTTGATTCTGATTGGCTGATTCCATCAGCCAATCAGAATATTCCTACCTTAATTCCGATTGGCTGATAGAATCCTATCAGCCAATCGGAATTCGAGGGACGCCATCTTGGATGACGTCATTTAAAGGAACCGTCATTCGTCGTTCAGTCGTCGGGCCGGATGGATGTTCCGCGTCGGAGGTCTTCAGGATGCTGCCGCTTCGCTCCGGATGGAAGACCATAGAAGATGCCGCCTGGATGAAGACTTCAATCGGATGGAAGACCTCTTCTGTCCCGCTTGGATGAAGACTTCATCCGGATCATGGACCTCTTCAGCTCCCGCTTGGATGAAGACTTCAGCCGGATCATGGACCTCTTCAGCCCCCCGCTTGGGCTTTGATCAGGACATCGGAGGAGCTCTTCAGGACGGATCGGTGAACCTGGTAGGGTGAAGACAAGGTAGGAAGATCTTCAGGGGCTTAGTGTTAGGTTTATTTAAGGGGGGTTTGGGTTAGATTAGGGGGTATGTGGGTGGTGGGTTGTAATGTTGGGGGGGGTATTGTATGTTTTTTTTTACAGGCTGAAATTCTTGGGGCATGCCCCGCAAAGGGCCCTGTTCAGGGCTGGTAAGGTAAAAGAGCTTTTAACTTTAGTAATTTAGAATAGGGTAGGGCATTTTTTATTTTGGGGGTCTTTGTTATTTTATTAGGGGGCTTAGAGTAGGTGTAATTAGTTTAAAATTGTTGTAATATTTTTCTTATGTTTGTAAATATTTTTTTATTTTTTGTAACTTAGTTCTTTTTTATTTTTTGTACTTTAGTTAGTTTATTTCATTGTATTTATTTGTAGATATTGTATTTAATTAATGTATTGCTAGTGTAGTGTTAGGTTTAATTGTAGGTAATTGTAGGTATTTAATTTAATTAATTTAATGATAGTATAGTGTTAGGTTTAATTGTAACTTAGGTTAGGATTTATTTTACAGGTAATTTTGTAATTATTTTAACTAGGTAACTATTAAATAGTTCTTAACTATTTAATAGCTATTGTACCTGGTTAAAATAATTACAAAGTTGCCTGTAAAATAAATATTAATCCTAAAATAGCTACAATGTAATTATAATTTATATTGTAGCTATATTAGGATTTATTTTACAGGTAAGTATTTAGCTTTAAATAGGAATAATTTATTTAATAAGAGTTAATTAATTTCGTTAGATTAAAATTATATTTAACTTAGGGGGGTGTTAGTGTTAGGGTTAGACTTAGCTTTAGGGGTTAATACATTTATTAGAATAGCGGTGAGCTCCGGTCGGCAGATTAGGGGTTAATAATTGAAGTTAGGTGTCGGCGATGTTAGGGAGGGCAGATTAGGGGTTAATACTATTTATTATAGGGTTAGTGAGGCGGATTAGGGGTTAATAACTTTATTATAGTAGCGCTCAGGTCCGGTCGGCAGATTAGGGGTTAATCAGTGTAGGCAGGTGGAGGCGACGTTGTGGGGGGCAGATTAGGGGTTAATAAATATAATATAGGGGTCGGCGATGTTAGGACAGCAGATTAGGGGTACATAAGGATAATGTAAGTAGCGGCGGTTTACGGAGCGGCAGATTAGGGGTTAAAAATAATATGCAGGGGTCAGCGATAACGGGGGCGGCAGATTAGGGGTTAATAAGTGTAAGGCTAGGGGTGTTTAGACTCGGGGTACATGTTAGAGTGTTAGGTGCAGACGTAGGAAGTGTTTCCCCATAGGAAACAATGGGGCTGCGTTAGGAGCTGAACGCGGCTTTTTTGCAGGTGTTAGGTTTTTTTTCAGCTCAAACAGCCCCATTGTTTCCTATGGGGGAATCGTGCACGAGCACGTTTTTGAGGCTGGCCGCGTCCGTAAGCAACTCTGGTATCGAGAGTTGCAGATGCGTTAAAAATGCTCTACGCTCCTTTTTTGGAGCCTAACGCAGCCATTCTGTGAACTCTCAATACCAGAGTTATTTTTATGGTGCGGCCAGAAAAAAGCTGGCGTTAGCTACGCGGGTCGTTACCGACAAAACTCTAAATCTAGCCGTAAGAGACCGCAAGTATAGAGATCTAGGCCCCACATTGATTTTGAGTAATAGCTGCTCCTATAACTTGAAAATCTAAACCATATTAAATTATAGTAATAATCGCAATTTAGAGGCAGATACAGAATGTACGACTAATAAATCGCGGTGCAAATAAGTCTGCTTACATATTAGTATCTAACTGAATTACTGTATATTTCACCCAACAGCAAGCATTATAAGAAAATTGGTGCTAAGTGCGCCTACATTTTTGAGCAAAAACACCATTGATACATATTTGGGTACCATATACGTTATATTAATAACTACCACGGTAACACATTGTGTATATAAGCTGATTGTAGATAAACTATTAATTTGGCGCAAAATGTGCGCCTCCATTTAAAATACTAGTTATTACTCCACCAATCAACTAACACTCTCATAGCGTACAACTTTTGTATTTCCTCTCATGAATATATAATGCTCTCATGCTCATGATCTAACTATAACTCGTTATAGTATTGTATAATCACTATCTAACTGTAGGAAATATTACTATCTAATAACGATGTTGTAAGTGAACTTATGTATAGCCACTGAATACAAATAGCATATATTTCAGTGACTATTAACATTACTTAACAGACATTATTACATGCTGAGACTTCTTAGAGGAAAATACTTGCAACATAGTCACTACAATCACAAATGGCACACCTAAATTAAGATACTAACCCTAACATTCTTGCCTAATATTGGACCATTAGATGTCATAGCATTTTAGGTATATGTATCTCTCCTTACCTTGGGTAACACAGTCCCCACCAGTAGCTAGATTTTTGATACAGTTTCTAGATTGTCCTATAAAGCATCTCTGTGTTCACCTTGTGGTTTTAACATTTCCTTTGGGTTATTCACTTGTTCTACATAGTATCATACCCAGCAGTGTTGTGAGTGTTAATAAGTACACTCTTTTGCAAGTATCTCTTACTTGTTTTTCTTTTAATTAAATTTTTGTGTACAGTATCTTTTTCTTTATTTAGAGCAGATCACCTAATGCGCGTATAATATTATATAATTGATAAATGTATATCAGGAAACAACACACATAGGGGGGTAGTTATCAACGTGTCTACTTTACCTGCCTTCGCCAGTCCAATACGCCCGCCTAAGCTCGCCTACCATCGCCGCCGCGGACCTTCAAAATTTCGCCTAAGTTATCAAAAAAGCTGTCAAAAAGCCACGCACCAAGTACGGGGCAATGAGCAGCGGACTGTGAGAGTTATCACTCATCCGATCTCGCTGCTCTTCGGCTTTTTGACAGCTTTATTGCTAGCCTGTCACTAAGCACCCACACTAACTACACTGTTCTACCCCCTATACCGGCGCGCCCGGAGCCTGCCGCAACGCTTATAAATGTATTAACCCCTAAACCGCCGCTCCCAGACACCGCCGCCACCTACATTCTACCTAGTAACCCCTATCCTGCCCCCCCTATACCGCCGCCACCTATAATAAAGTTATTAACCCCTATCCTGCCGATCCCGTACCCCGCCGCAACTAAATAAATAGTTTAACCCCTAAACCGCTGCTCCTGGACCCCGCTGCAACCTATATTAAACTTATTAACCCCTAATCTGCCCCCCCTACACCGTCGCCACCTATAATAAATGTATTAACCCCTATCCTGCCCCCCCTACACCGCCGCCACTGTAATAAAATTATTAACCCCTAAACCTAAGTCTAACACTAACCCTAACACCCCCCTAACTTAAATATTAATTAAATAAATCTAAATAATATTTCTCTTATTAAATAAATTAATCCTATTTAAAACTAAATACTTACCTTTAAAATAAACCCTAAGATAGCTACAATATAAATAATAATTATATTGTAGCTATTTTAGGATTTTTTTTTATTTTACAGGCAACTTTCAATTTATTTTAACTAGGTACAATAGCTATTAAATAGTTATTAACTATTTAATAGCTACCTAGTTAAAATAAAGAGAAATTAACCTGTAAAATAAAAACTAGCCAGCCGACCCACCGATGGAACCGAAGAGGAGATCCGGAGCAGCAGAAGTCATCATCCAGGCGGCGCTGAAGAAGTCTTCCATCCGATGAAGTCATCATCCAGGCGGCGCTGAAGAAGTCTTCCATCCGATAGAAGTCTTCATCCAGGTGGCGTCTTCAATCTTCATCCATCCGGAGCGGAGCGGAGCCATCTTCAGACAAGCCGACGTTGAGCCATCCTCTTCTTCCCGACGACTAACGACGAATGGATATTCCTTTAAGGGACGCCATCTAAGATGGTGTCCCTTCAATTCCGATTGGCTGTTAGGATTCTATTAGCCAATCGGAATTAAGGTAGGAAAAATCTGATTGGCTGATTGAATCAGCCAATCAGATTGAAGTTCAATCCGATTGGCTGATCCAATCAGCCAATCAGATTGAGCTCGCATTCTATTGGCTGTTCCGATCAGGATTTTAGAGTAGGATTCCTTCATATGTGGACTAAGCTAACACAGTCTTAGCATTATAGTAGAACCCTATATTGTGACAGATATTGTGATATATATTGTTTTAGTTGCTAACATTATCATGTGAAAAGTTAGTCTGACAAATTGCTTTTTAAGAATACTAACATTACATATTAGAGATTGGCCAATCATATATTTTTACACTCTGAATTCTTGTATAAGGTATAAAAAAATGTAATCAATGCGATCACTATTGCTATTTTTTACATATGTATAGTTATATTTTTAGGATCTCTTTTAACATTTGTTGAAGAATAAAATTCTTTATAGTAATATATTTGTTTGCTCTCTTTTTCTTGGGTATTTGTGCCTGAATTGGCGCTTTCAGATTTTATATAACATTTTCTGTGTGTCCTTTGCCCTGGGGATTTAGGAGAAATATCCCCTAAAATCTTTAAGCTTTTATATCCAATTTTTTGCGCAGTCTGTATAACCTTTTTGTAAAATTCCCTAGATTTTTTTCTCCAATACAGCCTAGCAGCAAAAATGGAGAGCACCAGTAATATGACTGATTTGTCTATAATAGAAAGAGGAAATAATATCGGTAAAGATTTTTAAAAAAACTGATAAAACAGATAGAACTGACAAAACAGATATATTTGATCTAAGGTCATCTATGTATGACAACATTCACAATATTTTTGAGAAAGAAAAACATAGAAGTATTCCTAGAGCAAATTTAAATGACAAAGAAAAAATAAAGGAGTATATGAATACTCTAGAAAAGAAATTGATCCTTGAAATAAGACATAAGACAGAATGCATTTTTATCAACGAATATTTAAGTGCTAAAAGATTCCCGAGAGGTTTACGCATTAAAAAAGAATGTTCATTCAAAATAGACTCAGATGATTTTAAGAAAAAATGGAATGAAATTTTAGAGGAAGCCTCTGCTAAATTAATGACTCTGATAAAAGAATATAGGGAAGAATTACTGATAACCTTAGGGAATGAGATTAATGACCTAGAGCTAAAACTATCTGAATATAAAGGTCTAGAGGAATATAAAAGGAGAGAAGAATCTCTTAAAAAATTAATGAAAGACACGAAAGATGAACTCATAAAAATTAAACTTAATAAATTTGAAAGAGATAGAGAAGATTATGAAACAAATGAGAAAAAAACAAACAGTGAGGCATATATTAGCCATAAGTGGAGAAGAGAAAATACATACAAAAAATCAGACACACAAACTATGAGAGAAATTGACACTCAAAAAGGAGTTGAAACAAATTCAAGAGAAGCGAATATAAAAACACCTTACAAAAATATCCAGGAAGACAGAAAAAGAAACTACAACACATCTAGACAGGATTATTATGACTATAATGATTATAGACAAGAAAACCAGTTTTCTAATTATAACCAGTTACTTAATAATGGCCCTCACTTAAGACCAGAATGGCAAACAGTAAATCACCACCAGAGATATAAAAACAAAAATAATTATAACAGTTTCAATAGCTATCAGAGAAGAGATTATGATCGTAATTACTATGGAAGGGATTATGAACAGCCAAAAAGAAATACACTTAGAAAAAACTCATACTACCATAACAAAAATGGGAATTATAAAACAAATGATGATAGAACTGAACACACTGAAACTAGACCGAATAAAGATGAATGGAGAATTCCTACATCTAATAGATTTGACATATTAGATAGAAACACAGAAACAAGGAAACAAAACAAAACAGGAGATAACAGTAAAGAACACACTGAACATTTTTTAGAGGTAGGCCTACAACACCAGGAAACAAGAAGAAAAAGAAATCACTCAGACGACGAGGAAAGAGAGGACGAGGGTTACAGAGAAAGAGTAGAAGAACCACACAGGAACACCCAGAGGGTCAAAAGGAAGAGGTAAAGGCTAATGGGATCTTTAATTTGAGCAAAATCAAATTAGAAAATAAACATATAGAAATATTAAACAAAGGGTTGTCATTTGCACCAACCAGAACATTAAATACATTTGACACTTTTATTGATGCAAGTAAATTAATTCGAAATCTCACACTTAAAAAATACTTCCTCAAAACCCCTTTGGAAAGAAATTTTAATACAACAACATCCGTGAATGAACAAGAAGTCTCAAACAATACTGAATACATCCACTCAGGTCTCAAAAATAAATCCAACTTCTACCCAAAACAAGAAAAAGGCTTATTTATTGAAACCTTTGAAAAATTAGTTTTAGAAGACATCAGTAAGATTAAGCAAAATACAAAAATTAAGCATAATATTACACTCAAACAAAAATTGCTAATTAAAGAATTAGAAGAAAATAAAGAGATAACCATAAAACCGGCGGATAAGGGAGGAGGGATTGTTATCTTAGACAGCATATAGGAACATGATAGACAATCTAATAAACGACACCAACACATACAAGAAATTAAGATGTAATCCCACGATGATTTATAAAGTATTTTTGAAACATCATCTAGATAAAGCTAGCGAGAAAGGGATCATTAATGAAAAAGAATATGATTACCTACTTCCCAAATTTCCTATTATGCCTGTTTTGTACGCTCTCCCTAAAATTCACAAATCAGTAACCAAACCCCCAGGGAGACCGATCATATCGGGTATAGATTCATTAACAGCTAATTTATCGGCCTACATAGACAAATATTTACACAAATATGTGACCAAGCTTGATTCTTATTTAAGAGACTCTACCAATCTACTATTACTACTTGACGAATTTAAATGGAAGAAAGAGTACCTACTGGTCACATGCGATGTGCAATCCTTATATACATCTATTAAACATGATGACGGGATACATGCCATAGAAAATTTTCTAAAAGATGATAAAGAAATTAAGAAAGAACAAAGAGACTTCTTAATAGATAGTATAAGGTATATTCTTACCCACAATTTCTTCTTATATGATGAAAACTACTATGAACAGATTTGCGGCACAGCTATGGGTACCAAATTTGCCCCTAGCTACGCAAATCTGTTAATGGGAGCCTGGGAAAAACAATTTCTCAGTCTCAGTCCATATAGGGAAAACATTATTGTCTATAAGAGATATATAGATGATCTGTTTCTTATATGGAGTGGAACCAGAGAAGATTTAACGATTTGTTTAGAAAGCATGAACACCAATAATCTAAATCTGAAATTTACTGCTGACATTAGCGCAAATGTAGTTCATTATTTAGATCTTGAAATTAATATTATTAATGAAAAAATATCGACCAAAACATATTTTAAGGAAGTAGACGCTAACAATTTCATCCATGAAAGTAGTTGTCACTTAAAAAGGTGGAAAGGAAACATACCTAAGAGCCAATTCTTAAGACTAAAAAGAAATTGTAAAGAAAAAGAAGACTTTGAAATTCAGTCTAAAATACTCAAAAATAAATTTATAGAAAGAGGATACTCGGAAGAGATCATAGAAACAGAAAGACAAAAAATTGTGAATTTAGACACAAAAGATATTTTACAATACAAACCAAAGAAAACCACTCCAATAAATAATGAAGAAATCTTCCTACCCTTCATAACAGAGTACAGCGAAGATAGGATTAAAGTAGAAAAAATAATAAAAACCCATTGGAAAATTCTTAAATCTGACCCTCACATAGGAGAAAAACTCCCGGATGAACCAAAATTTGTTTATAAAAAAGCAAACAATCTAAAAAGTAAACTAGCACCAACCTTTAAACACAAAAATAACAATACTATAAGAGGGATTTTAGGCGACAAACTACAAGGATTTTATCCATGCATATTATGCAAAGCATGCAAACATTACTTAAATATGTTTTACATGTGTTTTTATTTAGCACTAACACTTTACCTTAGGTCTTCAGCTGCGCTACATTTTTCAGAGCTATCATATGTTGAACTCACTTAGGTGCATGATGATCATAAACTTGCCGGCATGGAGAGAAATCTTGACAACACTATGGGGCCTATTTATCATTGTGCGAGCGGAGATGATCCGATATTGCGGATCATGTCCGCTGCACATCGATAAATGTAGACAGCATATGCTCTCTGCATTTATCATTGCACCAGCTGGTGCAATACCGCCCCCTGCAGATTTACGGCCAATCGGCCACTAGCAGGGGGTGTCAATCAACCTGATCATATTCGATCGGGTTGATTTCCGGCGATGTCTGTCTGCCGCCTCAGAACCTGAAGGCTTGTCAGAAACACGGGGCATCAAGCTCTGTTCGGAGCTTGATAATTCAGCCCTATGAGTGTTATTTATTAAGTAATTACTTTACAATGTAGGTGTCTCTCCTTCACATCCAGAAATTCACATAGAGAGATAAACAACTCTCAAGAAACAAAAACATAAATTATGCTTACCTGATAATTTCTTTTTCTTCCGTAGAAAAGAGTCCACAGCCGCATTCATTACTTATGGGAAATAAGAAACTGGCCACCAGGAGGAGGCAAAGACACACCATCCAAAGGCTTAAATACTTCTCCCACCTTCCCTATCCCCCAGTCATTCAGCTGAGGAAAAAGGAACAGTGGAAGAAGCATCAAGGTGAAAGGGAAGAAGATAAAACACAACAAAGCCTCAAAAACGGGCGGGGGGACTCTTTCCCACGGAAGAAAAGGAAATTATCAGGTAAGCATAATTTATGTTTTTCTTCCTAATGGGAAAGAGTCCACAGCCCTATTCATTACTTATTGGAAATTTATACCCAAGCCAAAGAGGACACAAAATGCCATAAACGGGAGAGTAAGAGGCAATCTAACGAAGGCACCAATCTAAAAACACAGTCCCCTAGAAAAAAAAAATCCCATTTCT
The DNA here is from genome assembly GCF_027579735.1 of Bombina bombina. Lineage (NCBI taxonomy): Eukaryota > Metazoa > Chordata > Amphibia > Anura > Bombinatoridae > Bombina > Bombina bombina. Next base: position 41,817,006 of record NC_069502.1, read on the forward strand.
TCCAAAAGCAGGGAGCAACAATTGTTGAAAAAATGGCCCAGTGGACACAAAGCCACACACAGGCCAAAGCACCTGGATAGACCCATGAGAGGATGCAACCAAGAACACGGACCTTGAGACACCATCCCTCAGGGGCACAACCCAGCCACATCCCCGTCTACCAACAAGGGGACCTCGATCAAAAATTCCCAAAGGAAAATATCAAGAGAGTACAGTATGAACAAAACTAGGTTTTCAAAAAGACCACCAAAAGTCGCACGTCAGACACAAGACAATGAGGGGAACCGGAGAGAAACAAAGGATCTCAAAAACCAGCAGACACATAGACAGCTAAACAGCGTGATCAACGCCAAGTCCAGAAACAAGGCCGCAAAGGGAAAACCCTGTCCCAGCTAAACAGCTGAACAATAGACTAAGGATGTCCTAAGCACGGAAAATCCGCAGACGGAGAAAAAATTCAGGAAGATGACAAAGCAAGTAGTGCAAGAAGGGGAAGCAAAGCCCCCCCCCCCCCAAATGATACAAAACATCACCCTTCTGCGCAACCGAGACTGCGCAGATCAAACTACACCACTACAGGCTACAGGGCAGCAGAAACATCATTCCTGAAATGACTCTCTAATAACAGAGGGATCCAGAAGGATCCAAGTCCCCCAGAGGGTTCAGAGAAACTCCTCATACGGGACTCTACAACAACAGATGCACATGCGCAGAAGACTAGGTTGTTCGGCAAAACAGGAACCCACCTCCCACCCAAAAGGAAGGGGAGGAAAACAACCATCACACGGAAGAAAAAGCGACTAAAACCCCAGGGAAATCCACCCAGAAACTGGAGGACAAAAAAAACCCAAAGGACAAGCCCAAAAGGCATCACTATCACCGAAAAAACGAAGGATCAACATGACCCATGGCTCCCACAGAGAAACAGAGTCCCCCAGGCGAGGACACAAAACAGGGAGCACGTGTCTCCAGGACACCTAAACCAATCCTCAGATGTTTGCACAGGCTCTTAACTCCCAGAGGGTACCCCCTGCCAGGAGCATCTGACACAAACCAAAGAGAAGAAATTGGGCAGGCCTTAGGAGATATAGAAATATTCTACCTCCACGCACTAAACTGATTGCCAATTCACTAAACTGGATGCTTAACCCAGAGCCCAACAGAAAACAAAGGGCCAAGACTTCTAAGAGATAACCTCTCAAGCCCCTAGGACATACACCTACGGCAAGCGGTACATCCCTTCACACAGGCAGCAAAGCGAGAACCTGGCAAAACCTTATATAACGGATAAGAAAGCAGATTATGTCATGGAAAGCCCAGAAACAACCCTGGAACCTCCAGACTCTGACCAGTTGCCTATGCTCTTGAGCCCTTGGAAAGCTCTAACGTAAAAAACTGCAGAATGCAGAGAACAAAAAAGAGTAAACGGTCACGTAGGGCTGGACCCGAGTCCTAGCCCGGAGAACCAAAAAGCCAAAGAACCCTTTAGGAAAGAAAGGCCAGAGGAATGAGCCCACAACAAGGGAACTTAATTGGAAAAACATCCAGACTCCCCAAAGGAGAGACAATGGAAGCCATCCTGACCCAACCCCTAACTCCCAAGGGGACCAGGGACCAGTAGAAAATAACAAGATCTGCCTGCTAAAACCCTAGACTCCCCTCCCAGATCCACAACAAGATCTAAAAATGGAGGGAACCAGACTTTCACAAGCCAGAACCCAAGGCAATATGTGTCATCTGGGCCCACAAATCAGGCAGACCCTGTCGTCAAGGAAAAAGAAGACCTCGAACAGAGAATAACTACAGAACAATACAGGAGATATACCATGAAGAAAAACGCAGCATGATTCCAAGGAATAACACCAGCAGACACGAGGCACGAGACTCCAAGGACAGAGCCTACATCGGCACCTAACCCCAGAAGGGCAGAAACGGACTGGAACACTAGTTGTAGTGCCGGGAAACCAAGGTGGGCCATAACGTCCGAGAACTCCACAAAGCATAAAAAGCTCCCAGAGATGGAGATAGGAGTAACTGGACCTCTGCATGTCAAATTCCAAACTAGCCACCCGACCAAAACGATTCCTAAGAAAAACATAGAGGCAGCTCAACAGACCTTAACCACGCATAGCGGAAAGGGCCACACCCCTCACGATGGGGATGCAAAGTGACACAGTGGACTCCACCAGTCCAGACACTGGTAGCAGACTGACACAGGTCAGTCCAAGCGTTCCCAACATCCCGACCCAAAGGTTGCCATGAATGTATAGTGTAGTTTATAAAAACAAACAAAACAAGTGAACAGCAGGTCCCGCCGGACCAGCCAGGCACAACGTGCGTCACTAACATTAACAGTGCACACAACAAACTCTGGATGATAGTCCGGGAACGACTTCTGAAGAAGAACTTTATGCACAGCAGTGTTAATTTTGACGGCAAATTTCAATTTAGTCTTAGTTTTAGTCTTTTGACTAAAATGCCATTTTAGTTTTAGTCATATTTTAGTCATCTGAATTGTTTTAGTTTTAGTCTAGTTTTAGTCGATTGAATCTCCACTAGATTTTAGTCAACTAAAATCTAAGGGGTTTAGTTAAAGTGTAATGCATTATTTAAGCATCTCTCTATAATTTGCAAACTGATTATATACTCCAGGAGTAGACATAACACATGTTGGGGGCGGAGCCGGCGCTTGGAGAAGATGGCCGCACTATAGGTGAGCTCCGGAGCTTCAGCCTGCAAAAAGAGTACCATCACCTTGTAAATCTTCCCAACAGTCCAGACATCGCATCCCTAGCAAACCGGAATGTGAGCTGAATACAAGGGAAACGTTTAAAATGAAAAAGAGAGCAGCCATTGCCACGATACAGCCACCGACAGTTTACAGAGCAACCTATGTAAGTGAACGACAATACCGCTACATATAAGTACATATAAGTCATGATCCACTTACTGATATCACAGGGTGAGTCCCTCAAAGGGCATTAAAGATTTCAGAACCGGTCGCGAGATAAACAATAAAAGTGCGCAAGCTAACATACAGAAGTGCCGGGCGCCATCTTAAAAGCAACACACGCACTTGAAATCTCCCGGTAAGACCTCTGAACTGATGTTTAAAGTTTAAAACAGGAGATTAATTTCTGTTACAACAAACCGAAGACTAATACCAGCTGGGGCTGTTTATATTTGGCATATAAAGTCATTTTCTTAAGGAAACATATGCAGGCTTGTATTATACTACTTAAAAGAACTGATCTATGTATGAAAGGGGCAGCACAAGGAAACACACTACTTAAGGACATAAATATAACCTCATGAACTCTGTTAAGGTGTGGGACATATGCTAATACCTGGTAATATGAATCGCCAGCATACAATCTAGAAGATGTTAAAACAGATCTGTAACCAGCAGTAAAGAAATGGAAATAAAAGTAAAACTGCAGAACTGACAAATCAATATGTTAATGGCACACATATCGCTAAACTAAACTGCAGCTACCAAGCAAAGCCCATCTCACTTAATATAGGTGGATATCATGAAACACTGGGCATGACATAGCAGCTCTGGGGTCTGAGGCATAAAGAGACAACTCATAACCACACGGTGGACTTTTATTGTTCAAAAAGCCATAGAAATAAAAAAAGACGCCGGGGCCCCGCTTAATCAGTACTGGTAAAGACAGAGAAAACCTCAATACTAAAACGTCATATACTATACAGACCTCAGAAATAGAAAAGAGAGATATCCTTCTATCTGGGCAATAATACTGCAGTGTTCCCTCTGAGACACACCCTCCACACTAGTCAATTATTCAGACATTCTTGGATCTGGCAAAAATGTCGCCAGGGAAGAACTTGCGGAAAGGGAAAACAAGTAAAGTGGGGGGACTCACAAAACCTACTGTAGATGACTATTTTAAAGCCTCACCCTCACCAAGGCCCAAGGACCCAATACAAATATCGTTAAGATCACAGCCATCTTCGGGTTCTTCTGAATCAGAATCTGAGGGCGAACCAGACATGATATCTGTTCCAAAAGATGTGCTGTCGTCCATTCCATCAAAGAAAGATTTCTCAACTCTTATAGTTCAAGTGAGACAGTGCATCAAAGAGGAAATTGCAGATCTTAAAAAAGACCTCACTGAAATTGGAAACAGAGTAGAGAGTTTAGAGGAGGCCTCACAAGCACAATCTTCAGATCTATCCAGTTTGAACGACCAAGTGGAACAACAAGACAAGACAATCACTCAACTGGAGGACAAGCTGGAGGATCTGGAGAACAGATCTAGAAGACATAACATAAGAATACGAGGGATTCCTGAGGTCATAGAAACCACTGACCTACAAGAATATCTACAATCCCTGTTCTCAACCTTAAGAAATTCAACCGATACCCAAGATGTAATAATAGATAGAGCTCATAGAGCTCTGAGGCCTAAACCCCCAGAGGCAGCACCTCCCAGAGATGTGATAGTGAGGATTAACAACTACCAGATAAAGGAAAACATCATGACAGCAGCAAGAGAAAAGCGACCGATACAAAAAGATGGTGCTACACTACAATTCTTTGCTGACCTTTCCACTAGAACTCTCATCAGGAGAAAAGAACTTTCTATACTCACAAGACATCTACAAGATAGGAATATTAATTACAGATGGGGCCACCCGTTTCATCTAGTGGCGATTTGGAAGAATAGAAGAGCAATATGCACATCACCCTCAGATATTGGAGACTTTTGCAAGAAGCTTGAAATCCCTTCACCTTCTGGAGATACAGATCCAGGACAAATCAATACTGCACAACCAATGAACCGCTCCGCACCTCTACCGCAACGTAGAGAATGGCAGACAGTCAAGGTCAGGAAAACAAATCAATCCTCATTGAACTCTGAAGCCCAGACGGGCTGAGTAAGACTGATTTAAGATGTTTAATCTCAGTGGTAAGACCAGTGTTGGTATGCATGAAGTTCAAATGCGAAATTTTATCATAAGATGTGCTCCATATCTTACGTGTTGAATGATTCTGGGTTATGATATATTGATACGAAATGTCCATTGTAAAGATAACAAGATGCATCCAGATGTATAACATTCTCATAATGTTCTTTCTTGCACTTACGGTTTTAGTAATTTGATATTGAGTGTTAAGGTTGTCTGGCTAATTCTTTAGTAAAAGGTTAAAAAAAAAAAAAAAGATGAATGGTAAGTAACAAATCTAAGAAATACTTAGTGGGCTGATTAGATTCCGCATGGAATTTACTAGTCATTTCCTCCTACGAGTATTTTGTTGAGTTAAAAGTTATATGTGTTTTTATTGTTAAGTTTCAATATGTTAAGTTAATTTTTATTTTCTTCAAGCAGAGATATCTACTTAAACATATGGGTATTGAGAACATGCACATGGAGAGATTACAACATAAAAGATGACAGATACACACATCCACATTATATCTCAAAATGTCAAAGGGTTTAATGGGCAGTATAAGAGATCAATAGCTTTTAGGGATATAATACAAAAAAAGGTGGAGATATTAGGCCTCCAATAGACTCATTTTAAAAAGGGATCCACCCCCAAGGGCATTCATCATAGCTTCACTCAATCCTACCATAGTGCCCACCACAGGAAAAAGATCAATGGAGTGAGCATCCTGATACATAACAACATACCATTTAAATTGTTAGAACAGACGAAAGATTCGGAAGGCAGATTTTTAGCGGTAAGTGGCATTCTCTACAATCAAATAGTGACACTAGTGAACATATATGCCCCCAATCAAAGGCAGGCAGAATTCTTCACATCCCTGATCAAACGAATTCAGGATATTCATAAGGGGCAACTGATTGTAATGGGGGATTTTAATCTACCTATCTGCCCTAAATTAGACAGCACAAACCCAAATATACAAGTGACAAAACGCACCCTTAGAGCAGTATGGAATTTCATTAAAATATTTGGCCTACATGATCCATGGAGAATTGCAAATCCTGAGAAGAGAGATTACACTTTCTTCTCTAATCCCAATAAATCATACTCCAGAATTGATTTTATACTATTAGATCATATAATCTTAGCACACACACTAGACTCCAATATATCTCACACAGCGTGGTCCGACCACTCTATGGTCAGATGCACCCTTAAATGGCCATCAGCCCCAATGAAAGACTTTATGTGGAGACTAGACGACTCTCTTTTGTTAGATCCATCAATACAGTCAAATATTGAACAGGAATTGAAAGAATTTTTTCATCATAACACACAGGGCGAGGAACCTCCAACGATAATATGGGAATCCCATAAAAGCTACATAAGAGGAGTTTTAATTAAACTGAGAGCTTTAAAAAATAAGCGCCTAAGAGAGGAATATCACCACTTAGCTAAAGAACTAGAACATCTAGATCACCTGCATAAGTGCAACCCTTTAGATGATAATATACTACAACAGTTAAAATTTTATAGATCTAAAATGTCTTCCCATCTACACTTGAAAGCGCATAGTATAGCATATAAACTAAAACAAAAATATTACTGTAACGCTAATAAACCTGGGCGAATGTTAGCCAGATCCCTTAAGGCTAAAAGATCTAAAAATTTTATACACTCAATAAATAATCCTTCAGGAAGTAGAGTTGAAGATACAAAACAGATAGGCAATATCTTTAAAAATTATTACCACATGCTGTACAATATACATCCCAACAGGTCACGTGATGAGCATAATATTAAGTGTCAACAGTATCTGGAAAATGTCCATGTTCCTCAACTCACAGAGACAGATGGTAAAAAACTACAGTCACCAATCAGTTGGAAAGAAATACATGAGGCCATCAAATCCCTGAAAAATGATAAAGCCCCAGGCCCAGATGGGTTTACAGGATCATACTATAAAATATTTGGGAACATTCTAACACCTCACATATTAAGCACTTTTCATCAGATTGACGAGGGTGGAACACTTCCAGATACAATGTTACAGGCATACATAACTGTGCTCCCCAAGCCAGGTAAAAAACATGACACACCTGCCAATTTCCGACCAATATCCTTGTTGAACATTGACCTAAAGATTTTCGCTAAGGTATTGGCCGCTAGAATTAACAGCATACTACCAACACTAGTCTCCCCAGAGGCCAAAGATAACACGATCAAAATATTAAATATTATAGAACATATTAATAGTTTTAAGATTCCCTCCGTAATGCTTTCCACAGATGCTGAGAAAGCTTTTGATAGGCTAGATTGGACCTTCCTAGAAGCGTCTCTTCTCAAATTCAATTTCCCACTTCTCTTTATCAATAGAGTAATGGCATTATATTCTTTCCCAACAGCCCAAATTCGTATTAACGGTACGCTATCTGAGCAATTTGAAATAAATAATGGAACAAGACAGGGTTGCCCCCTGTCCCCACTTTTATTTATTCTCTCATTAGAGATATTAGCGAGTAAAATTAGACAAAATGGGAATGTAAAAGGCATAGTCATCAACCAAAAAGAATATAAACTATCTATGTTTGCTGATGACATACTACTTTCTCTAGCTGATCCACTGAGGTCTCTCTCCGCGGTACGCCGTGAACTTCAATCCTATGGCGAGGTATCCAACTTCTCAGTAAACGCAAGTAAGTCTGAACTCCTGCCTATCCACATGACAGACATAGACATATCAACATGTAAAAAAAACTACACATACACAGTTCAATCAACCTCTATCAAATACTTAGGTGTACACTTAACGAATAGTATAGAATCCATGAGGTCTACCAACTATGGTAAACTTGTGAATAATATATCTAATCAGGCCTCATCATGGCTCTCTAAAAATTCCTCATGGCTAGGGCGAATCAACTCAGTAAAGATGATGCTTCTACCAAAATCCTATACATAATGCAGACTTTACCACTATCACATACTCATATGTATATACATAAACTTCAAAAAATATTTTATGATTTCATTTGGAAGAAACGCCCACCACGGATCAATAAATCAACAATGTACGCCCCTAGGGAAATGGGAGGATTGTGGGTACCTAACCTACTATTATATCAAAAAGCAATATCCTTACAAAGAATAATAGAATGGTGCAGGAACGGTCCAGATAATCCCAAACATTGGATTCAAATCGAACATGATCTCGTAGGGGTCAGCCAGCTAGGAGGAGCTTGCTGGACACCCAAACTTATACCAAAAATAGTAGAAAAGGCCACATCTACAGTACTGGCCACAATAATAGACTGGAGGGAGATATGTGATAAAATTAAAGGCGTCTCTAGTTCCTATTCTCCTCTAACCCCCATTTTGGCAAATCCAGAATTCAAAACAGGTTTAGAATATAATAAAAGTATAGTCCGGGATTTAGAGGGATGTATTACAATATCACGAATTACAAACCAAGGGAAACTAAAACCCAGAAATGAATTGGAAAATGTGGGCAATGGATTCTTTAGGAATTGGCTACACTATCACCAAGTCAATCATTATATATACACTCATAGGAACAGACCCAACCTGACAAGACAGTTAACACCTTTTGAACAGCTTTGTAGCAGTGCTAATCCACAAAGAAGACTCATATCCATTACATATAGGCTTCTAATTACCGCCACTTCACCCAAACCACATAACTTTGTAAGGGGATGGGAAAGGGAATTACTTGGACATCAGGAATCAAAGACATGGGAGAGGTTTTTCCGGAATATAGCTTTCTCAGCACATACAACAAACGCCCTAGAGACAAACTATAAGGTACTGGCCAGATGGTATATGACACCAAGTAGGACAAAATACCTATTTCCAACAGCTAATGACAGATGTTGGAGGTGTTTCCGAGAATCGGGGACCATGAGCCACATATGGTGGACATGTAAGGAGGTAAACACATACTGGGAGCAAGTGATAGATGAAATAAATAAAGTACTATCGAGCAGCATTGCACCTACCCCATCAGTGTGTCTCTTCAATGAGCTTACAGATATAAAATGCGCAATCAAAAAAAGCCTAGGTCACATTATGTTAAATGTTGCTAAACAGTTAATAGCTACACACTGGAAATTAACCAACTTACCTACAACAGACTTATGGAGGGGGAAAGTTCAAGAGGCATTATCACTAGAAAGATACTTCTATTTTAAATCAAACAGACTAACCTTCTATAATGACATGACATTCTTCTGGGACACGTACACGGGATCGGTAAATAAATAAATAAATCAGTAAATTAATAAATATATAACATAATACTTATAAAGAACACTGAAAACTCAAGCCAATCAAAATAATTGAACGGAGGTGGGTAGAGATAGTGATATCTGACATATGAGTTATGAACCATTAAGCCCTAAATGATCAGTCATAATGTAGGACACAAGCCTATGTTTACAGTATACATAAATACTAATACACCACATGAAATGTATGGACCCATATTGTTAAGATCATCTCTAAGAAGTAAATCTCTGCAGTTTGTTTGTTTATTTATTTTTCATTTAGATGTTATTTTTGTTAATTGTATATTTGTATTGTTGTTATCTTAACATCACAGTATTGCAAAATGTGTAAGGCTTTAAAGCCTCATGGAATAATCCCACAGAATACCTCAGAAAGACTTTAGGACTGTAATTTATATTGTGGGTTAAAACTGTGAATAAACAGGATAGACACGGATATGTATAACACATTGGATGTTGTAAACAGCGTATAATGTTTAATACCCATTGTCTGTCTACTTAAACGTGCTGTATATTTTGAAAATTTCAATAAAAAATAACAATGAAAAAAAAAAAAAAAAGACATAACACATGTTAATATTTATGGTATTAAGGTTTAAACATGCAATACAGACACAGATTTAGCTGTTGTGATATGTAACATCTTTATTAAACTTAAAATTAAATAAAACCAAGTTTCATAAACAAACAGAAGTGCAACTTTAAAATATAAAAAAAACTAACTGTAAACTGTATTGGCTGTATTGAACATATTACCCAATATAAAAACTTTAACAGTTCTCTGTTAATAATTAAAACAAGTATCAAGTAACTCAACACAACAAAAAGTTTCTGCAGCTAGCACAGGCACAGCATAATTTAAACCCATACTCGTGGGTTATGCTTATTTCTATAGGAAGAATCAATTGTTTGTTCACAGATTCAAAACATTTTCGGCAACGATATTAGCACTGCTCTAGAACTTCCAAACTCATTATATAATCCTGGAATAAAGGTTTATTAACCTGTTTTTATTTATGGTATTAAGGTTTGAACATGCAATACAGATTTAACAGATTTAACTGTTGTGGCATATAACGTCTTTATCTTAAAATTTAATAAAATTAAGTTTTGTAAATTTTACAAAAGAGCAGTAATTGGATATGGATTGATTAAAACACCTTGCATAAAATGTTTTTTTGTCAGCAAATTTTGATTTAGTTTTAGTCATAGTCTTGACTAAAATGTCATCTTGATTTAGTTTTAGTCATAGTCTTTTGACTAAAATGTCATTTTGATTTAGTTTTAGTCATAGTCTTTTGACTAAAATGTCATTTTAGTTTTAGTTGTATTTTAGTCATCAGAATCTCTTTAGTTTTATAGTCATTTTAGTCTAGTTTTAGTCGATGAAATTAACAATGATGCACAGCAATTCCCAGATTCCTGTAGGAAAAAACATAGTAAATAATCCGAACCAGATAAAAGAAATAAGGGCACCCGCAGGCATCTGCCCAGAAGGAACTATGTCTCCCCAGTACCTACCAAACGGAGACCAGACCTTAAGAAAAAAGGCTGGAAAAGCTCAATACAGGCCGACCGGAGATAACGACATCCCCTCCAGTCTATCTCTGAGAACCTTGTGGGAACTGAGAAGTCCCTGAATGATAAAGGAAAGTATCCCCCAATAAGTCAAAAAGGCACTGTAGTAGGACGCGCAGCCACAACACCCTATAACGAAAGGAGCAACAGGGGGGAACAATCACTCCCAGGGGAATATTATAGTACCATTCACAGTCTGGACCCCTGTTATAGGCAGGCAGGGACATAACTGCAAGGAAACCTTGGGGTCCTGTAGGCAGATAAACACCAGTAAAATATTAAAACGGAAATGTCCCGCCATCTGTGGGGGGAACGTCAGAGTCACCCACAAAAGTAAAGGAAGGGTGCTATTGGGAAGTTCCCTGAGGAACCGAGCCCCCAGAGGTCAATGGCTCAGTAGATATATGGCCCCCCGAGCCCGAGGGACCTGACAAACTATGCAGGCACAAGAGACAAGTATGGTAGACTTGTGACAACGGGGCCAAAGTACAGCCTCGTCCTACGATGACTCGGAATAAGCTATAATGATAGTCCCGGCATCAGAGTCCTCCATGGCTAAGACTAACAAAAAGACACAATATTGGAAAAAATACTGGTACCTGACACCCACAATGGCTGGGCACTCACCACCTCCTAAGACCAGACCTCTGTGGAGCAGACTCTTTCTTGCGTCGCCACCCGGTCAGGAATGCGGAAATGGAAAAGGAACCACCCAATCGTAAACACGCTTGGTCACCAGGTGCCCTACGTAATCCAAAAGTGTGCCACCGACAGGTGGCAAAAACTAGGCCCACACAGGAAAAAGAAGCAAGTCTGAATCAAAACCCAAAGGTGTAGTCAAAGGCCGTGCAGACCACAAACCCAGGAACAAGCCACTATTGATCTCATAGAATGACACCACATTCCTCGGCCTAGGAGCCCATACCCATTTACACAAGGCAGGTTGAATCACATGAGAAACATGATTAAAGACCCCTTACCCATTCACAAATCCTCCCTAAAGAGGAACTTATCCCTGATTCCTAGATCGGTACAGAAGGTGCCTCAGTGAGACCCATACTTAACTGACATAATAATCACATTACAGACGATGTAATAAAATGAAACAATCTTACCAGAATCTGTACCATGGAACAGGAACACAGGCCTTCAAGTGTGACGAATAGTAGCATTACCTCCATCATGGACCTAAGAGAAGAGAGCAGGTAGTGACGCCAAGTGCTGAAAGGAGCTGTTACCATGAGTCGGGATGGTGTCGCGGGGGAAGCTCCCACCACATCTCTGGACTCTAACTTTCATCCAGGCCCTCCACGAGAGTCTGACAGGACTACTTAAAACTCTCATCCCATGTCGAAAGGGTAGCACCCTCTATAAGAGGCATAAAAAAATAAAATAAAAGTAAAACAAATTAAAAGAAAAACTTCTGACACATCTCTGCCAACCTCCTGAGATGAAAGGCAAAGAATGACTGGGGGTGACTGGGGGGTAAGGGAAGTGGGAGGATTATTTAAGCCTTTGGATGATGTGTCTTTGCCTCCTCCTGGTGGCCAGGTTCTTATTTCGCCTAAGTAATGAATGCGGCTGTGGACTCTTTCCTATTAGGAAGAATATTGGCTTTTTTAAAAGTCTTTGAGGGATCTAACTGACGATATGTATTAAATCATCTCACCAGAGTGGAGGAGTTTAGATTATGAGGCCCTATGTGTAATATGAGAAACATTAGTGCGGCTGTGCTAACTTACGCCTAGATTAGGAGTTTTGCGGTAACAAGGGTGCGGTGCTAACAAGCCTTTTTTTATAACGCTACCTTAAGACAACGCTGGTATTACAGGTTTTTTCAACCCGGCGTTAGCCACAAAAAAGTGAGCGTAGAGCAGAATTAAGCTCCACATCTCAGTGTAATACCAGCGCTGCTTACGGTAGTGGTGAGTTGGCTAAAACGTGCTCGTGCACGATTTCCCCATAGGAAACAATGGGGCAGAGCCGGCTGGAAAAAAAACTAACACCTGCAAAAAAGCAGCGTTCAGCTTCTAACGCAGCCCCATTGTTTCCTATGGGGAAAGGAATTTTATGTCTACACCTAACACCCTAACATGAACCCCCAGTCTAAACACCCCTAATATTACACTTATTAACCCCTAATCTGCTGTCCCAACATCGCCGACACATGCATTATAATTATTAACCCCTACTCTGCCGCTCCGGACACCGCCGCCACCTACATTATACTTATGAACCCCTAATCTGCTGCCCCCAACATCGCCGAACCCTACATTATATTTATTAACCCCTAATCTGCCCCCCCAATGTCGCCGCAGCCTAACTACATTTATTAAACCCTAATCTGCCGCCGCCAACGTCGCCCCCACTATAATAAAGTTATTAACCCCTAAACCTAAGTCTAACCCTAACCCTAACACCCCCCTAACTTAAATATAAATTAAATAAATCTAAATAAAATAACTACAATTAAATAAATAATTCCTATTTAAAACTAAATACTAACCTATAAAATAAACCATAAGATAGCTACAATATAATTAATAATTACATTGTAGCTAGTTTAGGATTTATTTTTATTTTACAGGCAAGTTTGTATTTATTTTAACTAGGCAGAATAGTTAAATAGTTATTATTTAATAACTACCTAGCTAAAATAAATACAAAAGTACCTGTAAAATAAAACCTAACTTAAGTTACAATTACACTTAACACTACACTATAATTAAATTAATTACCTAAACTACCTACAATTAGTGATGTTGCGAACCTAAAAATGTCGGTTCGCGAACGGCGGACTCGAACTTCCGTGACTGTTCGCGAACCGGCGAACCGGGTGAACCGCCATTGACCTCAATAGGCAGGCGAACTTTAAAACCAACAGGGACTCTTTCTGGCCACAATAGTGATGGAAAAGTTGTTTCAAGGGGACTAACACCTGGACTGTGGCATGCCGGAGGGGTATCCATGGCAAAACTCCCACGGAAAATTACATAGTTGATGCAGAGTCTGGTGATAATTGTAGGCTGGAGTGGGGATTGCTATATGCTTATATATAGCAATCCCCACTCCAGCCTACAATTATCACAGAAGTGCCAGGAGCAGCAATCTTAATCTGTAATAATTTGTTTGCATTAATCATACAAAATCGGTGCCTAAGTGTGATTTTAAGTTCATTCCTATTTTAATTCAACCCAATAAAAGTTATATTTTAAAATTTGTAATTTGTTTTCTCCCCCCTACATTTATTCCCTATGGAATAATTTATGTCACTTAGTTAGATTAAATTTACCTCTAGACCTAGGAGTGCTACAAGTGTATACGTTATCCCTATGTACCCCTAATCTGCTGCCCCTAACACCGCCGACCCCTATATTATATGTATTAACCCCTAATCTGCCGCCCCCAATGTCGCCTCCACCTACCTACAATAATTAACCCCTAATCTGCCGACCGGACCGCACCGCTACTCTAATAAATGTATTAACCCCTAAAGCTAAGTCTAACCCTAACACTAACACCCCCTTAAGTTAAATATAATTTAAATCTAACGAAATAAATTAACTCTTATTAAATAAATTATTCCTATTTAAAGCTAAATACTTACCTGTAAAATAAATCCTAATATAGCTACAATATAAATTATAATTATATTGTAGCTATTTTAGGATTAATATTTATTTTACAGGCAACTTTGTATTTATTTTAACCAGGTACAATAGCTATTAAATAGTTAATAACTATTTAATAGCTACCTAGTTAAAATAATTACAGATTTACCTGTAAAATAAATCCTAACCTAAGTTACAATTAAACCTAACACTACACTATCAATAAATAAATTAAATAAGCTACCTACAATTATCTACAATTAAACCTAACACTACACTATCAATAAATTAATTAAATACAATGAAATAAACTAACTAAAGTACAAAAAATAAAAAAGAACTAAGTTACAAAAAATAAAAAAATATTTACAAACATTAGAAAAATATTACAACAATTTTAAACTAGTTACACCTACTCTAAGCCCCCTAATAAAATAACAAAGACCCCCAAAATAAAAAAATGCCCTACCCTATTCTAAAATTAAAATAGAAAAGCTCTTTTACCTTACCAGCCCTGAAAAAGGTCCTTTGCGGGGCATGCCCCAAAGAATTCAGCTCTTTTGCCTGTAAAAAAAAAAACATACAATACCCCCCCCCAACATTACAAACCACCACCCACATACTCCTAATCTAACCCAAACCCCCCTTAAATAAACCTAACACTAAGCCCCTGAAGATCTCCCTACCTTGTCTTCACCACGCCTGGTTCACCGATTGATCCAGAAGAGCCTCCGATGTCTTGATCCAAGCCCAAGCGGGGGGCTGAAGATGTCCATGAACCGGCTGAAGTCTTCATCCAAGCGGGAGCTGAAGAGGTCCATGATCCGACTGAAGTCTTCTATCAAGCGGCATCTTCAATCTTCTTTTTTCCGGATCCATGTAGTTCATCCCGCCGACGCGGAACATCCATCTTCACCGACGACTTCCCAACAAATGACGGTTCCTTTAAGGGACGTCATCCAAGATGGCGTCCCTCGAATTCCGATTGGCTGATAGGATTCTATCAGCCAATCGGAATTAAGGTAGGAAAATTCTGATTGGCTGATGGAATCAGCCAATCAGATTCAAGTTCAATCCGATTGGCTGATCCGATCAGCCAATCAGATTGAGCTCGCATTCTATTCAGAATGCCAATCAGCCAATCAGAATTTTCCTACCTTAATTCCGATTGGCTGATAGAATCCTATCAGCTAATCGGAATTCGAGGGACGCCATCTTGGATGACGTCCCTTAAAGGAACCGTCATTCGTCGGGAAGTCGTCCCTGAAGATGGATGTTCCGCGTTGGCGGGATGAACTACATGGATCCGGAAGAAAGAAGATTGAATATGCCGCTTGATAGAAGACTTCAGTCGGATCATGGACCTCTTCAGCTCCTGCTTGGATGAAGACTTCAGCCGGATCATGGACATCTTCAGCCCTCCGCTTGGGCTTGGATCAAGACATCGGAGGCTCTTCTGGATCGATCGGTGAACCCGGCGTGGTGAAGACAAGGTAGGGAGATCTTCAGGGGCTTAGTGTTAGGTTTATTTAAGGGGGGTTTGGGTTAGATTAGGGGTATGTGGGTGGTGGGTTGTTATGGGAGGGCGGGGGGTATTGTATGTTTTTTTTTTACAGGCAAAAGAGCTGAATTCTTTGGGGCATGCCCCGCAAAGGGCCCTTTTCAGGGCTGGTAAGGTAAAAGAGCTTTTCTATTTTAATTTTAGAATAGGGTAGGGCATTTTTTTATTTTGGGGGTCTTTGTTATTTTATTAGGGGGCTTAGAGTAGGTGTAATTAGTTTAAAATTGTTGTAATATTTTTCTAATGTTTGTAAATATTTTTTTATTTTTTGTAACTTAGTTCTTTTTTATTTTTTGTACTTTAGTTAGTTTATTTCATTGTATTTATTTGTAGGTATTGTATTTAATTAATTTATTGATAGTGTAGTGTTAGGTTTAATTGTAGATAATTGTAGGTAGTTTATTTAATTTATTTATTGATAGTGTAGTGTTAGGTTTAATTGTAACTTAGGTTAGGATTTATTTTACAGGTAATTTTGTAATTATTTTAACTAGGTAGCTATTAAATGGTTATTAACTATTTAATAGCTATTGTACCTGGTTAAAATAATTACAAAGTTGCCTGTAAAATAAATATTAATCCTAAAATAGCTACAATATAATTATAATTTATATTGTAGCTATATTAGGGTTTATTTTACAGGTAAGTATTTAGCTTTAAATAGGAATAATTTATTTAATAAGAGTTAATTTATTTCGTTAGATTTAAATTATATTTAAGTTAGGGGGGTGTTAGTGTTAGGGTTAGACTTAGCTTTAGGGGTTAATACATTTATTATAGTAGCGGTGTGGTCCGGTCGGCAGATTAGGGGTTAATAATTGTAGGTAGGTGGAGGCGACGTTGGGGTCGGCAGATTAGGGGTTAATAAATATAATATAGGGGTCGGCTGTGTTAGGGGCAGCAGATTAGGGGTACATAGGTATAATGTAGGTTGCGGCGGTGTACGGAGCGGCAGATTAGGGGTTAAAAAAAATATGCAGGTGTCAGCGATAGCGGGGCGGCAGATTAGGGGTTAATAAATATTATGTAGGTGTCGGCGATGTTAGGGGCAGCAGATTAGGGGTACATAGGGATAACGTAGGTGGCGGCGGTGTGCGGTCGGCAGATTAGGGGTTAAAAATTTTTAATAGAGTGGCGGCGATGTGGGGTGGCCTCGGTTTAGGGGTACATAGGTAGTTTATGGGTGTTAGTGTATTTTAGAGCACAGTAGTTAAGAGCTTTATAAACCGGCGTTAGCCCAGAAAGCTCTTAACTTCTGACTTTTTTCTGCGGCTGGAGTTTTGTCGTTAGATTTCTAACGCTCACTTCAGCCACGACTCTAAATACCGGCGTTAGAAAGATCCCATTGAAAAGATAGGATACGCAATTGACGTAAGGGGATCTGCGGTATGGAAAAGTCGCGGCTGCAAAGTGAGCTTTAGACCCTTTCCTGACTGACTCTAAATACCAGCGGTAGCCTAAAACCAGCGTTAGGAGCCTCTAACGCTGGTTTTGATGGCTAACGCCAAACTCTAAATCTAGCCGTGAGTGTTTCAAGCAATGTTAGTGGTCTAGTCAATAGGCTCACCTGTTTGTAAGACCCCATAAAGTGTTGGAGTTGCATATAAAAGTACCAGGAGAGCCCGAGACCAGAGTTCTCCAGTTCGCTCCTGCTTTTAAGTTTTTTATTAGTGATTATTCTATGGAACGCAATTTGGTCCATCTGCATTCTATCCCTTATTGGGTTCTGTGTGTTTGTAAAGGATATGTCACGGTTGTGCCTGAAAGGGGTCAATGGGGAGGGGTTAGATGAGATGTGTGGGTGTTCTATCAAGGTTTTGTCCCACTGTGTGAAAAACTCTTTAAAAAATATGTATGACTTAATTGCCTTAGGCCTAGTTTTAGTGGAAGTCCACCCCAACGCACCCACGTTGCCGGTACTCAGAATCTCCCTTCCAATCTGTACCCAAGTTTTCTGTGTGTGGTTAACACTCCACTCTACCTGGTAGCGCAAATTGATAGCTTTCTTGTAAAGTAGTAAGTTGGGAACTCCTAAGCCTCCCCTCTCTTTCACTTGATACATTGTATTTCTCGCTACTCGCGGCCTACCCCCCCCCATATATACTCTTCTATTACGTTTTGTAAGCATTGTTAATAGTTTGTTGGCAGGGGAACTGGCAGGGTCTGCAAGTAATATAAAATGCGTGGAAGTACATTCATTTTGATTATCCCAATTTGTCCTAACCAGGACACATTTTTATTTTTCCACGAGGATAAATCGCATGTTATTAAGTGCAACAAGTGCACATAATTAGCTTCAAACAGTGATTCTGGTGTGGCCATTATATTTACCCCTAAATATTTAAGTGTGCGGGTTTGTAGTCTCAGTGTGCATCTGTCTGTGAGTTGACATAACTCCACCTGAGGAAGGTTTATATTCAGTATTTCAGATTTATTGTGGTTCAGGTGAAAATTTGACACTCTGCCATATGCCTCAAATTCTTTTAAAGATTCTGGGAGTGATGTCAGTGGATTAGATAATGATAAGAGGATGTCGTCCGCGTAAAGGGACAGTTTATGTTCCTGCTGACCTATCTGTATCCCTGAGATTTTATTGTTCTCTCTTATATTTTGTGCTAGGACTTCTATTGTCAGGGCGAACAGTAGCGGGGACAGCGGACAACCCTGTCGGGTGCCATTTCTAATTTTAAAGGGTGTCGACAATATGTTGTTTACCTTAATTTGCGCAGTAGGGTCTGTATACAGAGAGAACACCTTGTCCACAAAACGAGTGCCAAAATTCATCTTCGACAGGGTGGCCCTAAGGAAGGGCCAGCTCACCCTGTCGAAGGCCTTCTCGGTGTCCGTGGACACCAGAATGGATGGTATATTTTTGCAGTGGGCATAATTCGCCAAGAGGGCTACTTTGATGGTGTTGTCCCTGGCCTCTCGGCCTGGGACAAAGCCAACCTGGTCCTGTGATACTAGCTGCGGCAAGAACTTGTTCAGTCTCGCCGCTAATACCTTAGCAAACAATTTAAGGTCCACATTTAAAAGTGATATGGGTCTGAAGTTTTCGGGGCGATTTGTTGGTTTACCCGGTTTTGGGATCGTGGTTACATGGGCTAATAACATTGTTGAGGGGAATTCTTGTGTGAGCCCTATTTCATTAAATAGAGTCGTCAGGTGCGGTGTGAGTATTTGTTTAAACAATTTGTAGTATTTAGCGCTGAATCCATCAGGGCCTGGGCTCTTGCCCGTCGGGAGGTCATCAATGGCTTTTGCCACTTCCTCTGTTGTGATGGGTGTATCTAGTTTTTCTGCCTCCTCTTGTGAGAGAGAAGGTAATGTAATGGAGCTAAGATATGTGTTTATCGCTTGCATATTTATGTCCTTACCCTCTCCTAAATTTTCCTCGCCTGTGTTCTGTATGTTGTACAATTTATGATAATATGTTTTTAGTACTTCTGCTATTTTAGGGCTGTCTGAGCATGGTCTCCCCCTCTCATCAAGGATAGTGTGAACATGTGCTTTCAATTGCCTCCTCAGGGCCCTCGCTAAGAGTCTGCCCAGTTTATCCCCGAATTCATAATATTTTTGCTGGAATTTTAACGCGTTTTTCTAATGTTCTACTGAGTGTATAGCCTGTAATTCTTCCCTTGCTCGGAGTAAGTCAGTTTTGAGGGGACCGTCAGCTGGGTGCTTTTTGTGTCGTGTTTCTAAGTCCCGTATTTTGGTCAATATGGTTGAGTATTTTATCCTAGCTTGCTTAGAAATAAAAGACTTTTGTTTCATGAACTCTCCCCTGAGGACACACTTATGCGCCTCCCACACTATCTGAGTCTGTGACCCTGGTATGTTGTTGTGGCGAAAATATTCCCTAAGCGTGTTTTCAATTTGTGTTTTAACCACCTGGTTGTTAAGAAGAAAATCATAAAATCTCCAGATAAATGGTTGTGTGGGTGCCGTGGGCCATTTCAGTTTACAGATAACTGGAGCATGATCCGACCATGTCATTGGGAGTATCTGTGTGTCTGTGATTAGTGCCAATGTGGTCTGGTCAGTAAATATGTAATCAATTCTCATAAACAGGTTGTGTGGGTGGGAAAAGAAAGTATAATCCTGCCTGATGGGGTGAAAAGTGCGCCATTCGTCATGAACTGCCATTTCCTCTAGCCTGTTATTACATTGTTTAAGTACTCTCTTGGATATAGAGGCTGTGACTCTTGATGTGTCCAATGAAGGATCTAGTGGTAAATTAAAATTGCCTGCTATTATTAATGCACCCTTGCGCAGTTCTAGAATTTTGTTTGTTAGGATGGTCATGTACTTGTTTTGATGTTGGTTTGGGGAGTATAAGTTGACCAGTGTAACTATTCTGTTATGCAGTTTACCTATTAGTATTAAAAATCTGCCATCTGGGTCTCTTTCTACATGTATAGTACACCAAGGAGCTGAGTGTTTAATCATTATGCCCACTCCATTCTTTTTCTGAGTACAAGAGGCAAAATAACAGGTTGGAAACCTTGTGCCGCACATACGCGGCTCCCTGCCCTTTTTGAAATGGGTCTCTTGCACAAACAATATGTCACATTTTAGCCTGTTTGCATCCTTCGTTAAGTGTGATCTCTTTTCTGGTATGTTTAGTCCCTTTGTGTTTAGGGTCACAATGGACAGGTTGTGCGCCATGCCCGTAGGTCTAAAGATGGGAAAAAAAAAAAAAAGAGAAAAAAAAGTGGGTGGGGGAGGTAACGAAAGGGAAGGGAGTAGTAGGAAAACTTAGAGGGTAAGGAAGGGGTATAGAGGGGTAAGAAAGTGAGGGTTAGTAGAGAAAAGTTGTGAACGCTGCTATCTGTCTTAGTATGCAGTAAAAATTTTGATTGTACTTGCGTCCCTTAAAATGTCTCAAAGTGTAAAGGGGAAGTAAAGTAAAGGATAGAAATATCCTACTCTGGATATATGAGCCCGACAATTCAGCCAGGTAAGGAAAAAAGTGTTCAGTAATAAAGTGTGGAGTCAGTATCCCCACAGCCAGACTATTTAAAGTAGTGTCATTATGTGAATTTGGGTCAACTTTACCCATTAGTATTCCGATCATAAGGAGCCCGGTGTATTCCGGTACATACTTAAATTCAGTTGTAACCTTCAATAAACATCTTTTCAAACAACCTATAACATAAGAAACTTACAACTTCACATTTTCATAAACCTTATATTGCAACTTTTATAATAGATAATATAGCATATTAGTGTGATCTGCTATTCCAATAGGCAGGGTGGTCAGCATGCGGTCATATTTATTAGTTATATAACATATTATTCCTCTAAGATGATTTACCTTTTCGTCTCTGTCCTCGCTCATTCCTAGCGGTCTGATTTTAAACTGCTTGTTACTAAACTTTATATGGGGTCAATAATAATAGCTAATGGTATGCAGCTGATACAGCCTTAAGGTCTGGATCGCCCAACGGTGACATATGCATTGCTATAATAAACTACTTATCGTCTATCAAGCCTGTAACCTGTGATCTTTTTTTTTAATCAGTTCCTTAACACAATAGTCATTTCAGTGTTCAGCAGTGCTATCATTCAGGTCGCTACTATGTGCAGAATAGGATCATCAAAATCACATGTGCTATCATTCAGGTCGCTACTATGTGCAGAATAGGATCATCAAAATCACATGTGATATTACAGTCTCTTTCCCTACAAACCTATTCAGCAAGAGTTCCATTATAAGTCCCAAGGCGATATTTAAGGAGCCCGGAATATTCCGGTACATACTTATATTCAGTTGTAACCCTCAATAAACATCATTTCACACCACCTATGTCATAAGAAACTTACAACTTCACATTTTCATAAACCCTATATTGCAACTTTTATAATAAATAAGATAGCATATTTGTGTGATCTGCTGTACCAATAGGCAGGGTGGCCAGCATGCGGTCATATATTAGTTATAACATATTATTCCTCTAAGATGGTTTACCTTTTCGGCTCTGTCCTCGCCCATTCCTTGCGGTCTGATTTTAATCTGCTTGTTACTAAACTTTATATGGGGTCAATAATAATAGCTAATGGTATGCAGCTGATACAGCCTTAAGGTCTGGAACGCCCAACAGTGACATATGCATTGCAATAATAAACTGCTTATCGTCCATCAAGCCTGTAACCTGTGATCTTTTTTAATCAGTTCCTTAACACAATAGGCATTTCGGTGTTCAGCATTGCTATCATTCAGGCCGCTACTATGTGCAAAATAGGATCAACAAAATCACATTTGAAATTACAGTATCTTTCTCTCCAAACCTATTCATCAAGAGTTCCATTATAAGTCCCAAGGCTATATTTCTTTGTATTAACAGTTCTCAAATTATACAGGTATTATGCATAGTTACCGCCTTCTGCATCTTGTTCCTCCTGTAGTGCAGATTCTTGGTCTGGGGGTGATATGTCCAGGTCCAGAATTTTGCAAAACTCTGGCAGGTCCGAGGAAGTTCTATATGTGGCCTGCTTTCCGTTTCTGGTGGCAATAATGCTTACAGGGAAGCCCCACTTGTATGGTATTTTATGTTTCTGAAGATCACTGGTGATGTACCTTAGGTCTCTCCGCTTCTGGAGAGTAATTTTACTTAAATCTGAAAAGATTTTAATCTGGATGCCTGCATGGGTCACATTCCGCAGGGCCTTTCCTTTTTGCGATATTTGCTCCTTGTCTTCACATCCATAAATCAAGAAATGGACACATCTAAATACATACAAAATAAGCAACAATTTAACTATAATGTCCCGAGGTGGGGCTTTGGGAGAAGGTCTGGGGCGCAGCGCCCTGTGTGCCCGCTCCAGAGGTATTTCAGGTGAGCTTGGAGTCCCTTTTATGGTTCTGAATAAATCTTGGAGGTATCCTTCTATGGCACTGTTGTTTATTGACTCTGGAACTCCCCTTATTAGCATGTTACTGCGTCTTCCCCTGTTGTCCAGATCCTCAATTCTGGTCAGCAGGAATTGTATATCTCCCTCGTGGCGTTGGATATGACGAGAATGTGTGTAAATTTTCTTTTGTAGTGTATCCTGGTTAGCTTTAAGTGCTTGCACTTGTTGATTAACAGTGTTCAAATCTTTTTTAAGATCTCCAAACAGCGAGCGCATCTCAGTCAGGACCACTTTTATGTCAGCTTTGGATGAGATTGTGTTTAAGTCTTCTCTCGTTAAAGGCTCAGGAGGTGATATATCCCCCGAAATTCTCTCCATTGTGGGTACTGGTGCAGGGCTTGGGGGATCTGAACTAGCTCTGTCAGCAAGCAGCATTGGTATTTTTAAATAGTTGGTTAAACTGTTAGATTTGCTGCCCTTATCACTTCTATTGCTCCTCTTGCTGGACATATCTTGTGGCAGCTTTGGTTTAGTATCCAAAGCTCACTGGCACTTGTTCTAAGCTGTAGTCACTTCCGCAGGCCCTCTGTGAGTCTCATACCCTGTTTCATCTACAGTTATTTCACAGTCTTTATATTTACAGACTGCTTAAAAGCTATTGATCTCCTCTGCTGGCGTTGAGGGTTTTATTTGCATCCCCGTAGCATCTTTACATTTGCAGTATAAAAATTATAGGGCTGTATGCAGACTAAATTGTCGTGGCCATGCTGCTTTATCTATGACGCAGTAGAGAAATACATGCGGCCTGTTGTGGTTAAACCCTTGATGCCTCGGCTCTTATAAGGTTGTGGCCACAATTGATATAAAGTTGTAGACCATTTGTCTCAGTGTCATCCCCTGCAGTGTTTTATTCTATTATGCCCCTGCAGTGCTTTGCATCACTCACCAAGCATGCGCCTCTATGTGTATGGGGAGAGGCTTTATGTCATGGCGCCCGGATCCTCTGTTTCTCTCACTCCAAGTGTCTATCCGCTTGGCTCTTCTCAGATGCACTGCTAACTGCTTTTTACTGCAGTGGGTCAGCTGACATCCACCCGGCACCTCCGTCCGCAGTCTGCTTGTTGCTCCGGCTTCCCAGCGCGTTTAGGCCTGCAGGTCCGGTCAGTTATTAGGTGCGGCGCTCTGCGCTGCTATTTCCGCCGATTCTCCAACCTCTCTTGTAGTGCTTTGTTACCGGGTCCTTGAAGGATCCTAATTATACTTACATATTGGGCAGTTTACACCCCTGTTAATGCGAAGTCTGGCTGTGAGGCTTGGGAGCCAAGGTTCAGGCAGCCATTTTCCTGCACGGCCAGGCTCCGCCCCCCCCTCCTTCAGCCTTTTTATACGAGGGTCCCCGACCCTCAACAGGCATGACAGCATGAAAGACCCCATATGCCATGACTTCCTTTTGCACAATCGAGTACAGGTATGGCATCGATTTTAGGAACCCGGAGATACTTTTTAGGAACCGGGAGATGGAAAAAGATGCTTGGATACCCAGTACAGGTCATTCTCCTTCAGCCTTTTTATATGAGGGTCCCCGACCCTTAACAGGCACGACAGCATGAAAGACCCCATATGCCATGACTTCCTTTTGCATAATCGAGTACAGGTATGGCATCAATTTTAGGAACCCGGATATAATTTTTAGGAACCGGGAGATGGAAAAAGATGCTTGGACACCCAGTACAGGTCGTTCTCCTTCAGCCTTTTTATACGAGGGTCCCTGACCCTCAAAAGGCACGACAGCATGAAAGACCCCATATGTCATGACTTCCTTTTGCACAATCAAGTACAGGTATGGCATTGATTTTAGGAACCCGGTGATAATTTTTAGGAACCGGGAGATGGAAAAAGATGCTTGGACACCCAGTACAGGTCGTTCTCCTTCAGCCTTTTTATACGAGGGTCCCCGACCCTCAACAGGCACGACAGCATGAAAGACCTCCATATGCCATGACTTCCTTTTGCAGAATCGAGTACAGGTATGGCATCGATTTTAGGAACCCGGAGATAATTTTTAGGAACCGGGAGATGGAAAAAGATGCTTGGACAACCAGTACAGGTCGTTCTCCTTCAGCCTTTTTATACGAGGGTCCCCGACCCTCAACAGGCACGACAGCATGAAAGACCCCATATGCCATGACTTCCTTTTGCACAATCCAGTACAGGTATGGCATAGTTTTTAGGAACCCGGAGATAATTTTTAGGAACCGGGAGATGGAAAAAGATGCTTGGTCAGTCCTCCTACTTCAAATTTGGGGCACTGCGCGTGCAATCTACTGTGCCACCAGATATGAGTGGTGTGTTAAGTAGTACTATTCTTAGCAGTTTAATTCCTGTTATGTGCCTTTTTTTGGTTTGGGTTTTGAAGCCACAGTGCAGCACCACAGGCCAGAAAAATTAGGCATGTACACATGCCTGAAAAATTAGGTATTGTTGCAGACGCTGCTGTAGCAGCGGCCAGAAAATTTGCTGTTTGTTTGACAGTTAGAAAGTGCCCTAAAACATTGCGGCTTGAACCCTAGTTGTTGGCGGATGAGTCACGCAAGTCATCCGACATTCGATGATAAAATACAGCAGCGTGTGTACCATTTTTAGCCCAAGGCAGCTCATCTCATCAGGCCTTTTTTACTCGAATGTATCGCCCAATGTCAGTCCCTTCGGGATCCATCCCTCATTCATTTTAATAAAGGTGAGATAATCAAGACTTTTTTGACCTAGGCGACTTCTCTTCTCAGTGACAATGCCTCCTGCTGCACTGAAGGTCCTTTCTGACAGGACACTTGAAGCGGGGCAGGCCAGAAGTTCGATTGCAAATTGGGATAGCTCAGGCCACAGGTCAAGCCTGCACACCCAGTAGTCAAGGGGTCCATCGCTCCTCAGAGTGTCGAGATCTGCAGTTAATGCTAGGTAGTCTGCTACCTGTCGGTTGAGTCGTTCTCTGAGGCTGGATCCCGAAAGGCTGTGGCGATGCATAGGAGTTAAAAAGGTCTGCATGTCCTCCATCAACAACATGTCTGGAAAGCATCCTGTCCTTGCCGGCGTGGTCGTGGGAAGAGGAGTATTACTTTCATCTCTTCCCCTGTTAGAGTCCCGTTGTGCTGTGACATCACCCTTATACGCTGTGTAAAGCATACTTTTTCATTTATTTTTGAACTGCTCCATCCTTTCCGACTTGCGGGAATTTGGTAACATTTCTGTCACTTTATGCTTGTACCGGGGGTCTAGTAGCGTGGACACCCAGTACCGTTCGTTCTCCTTCAGCTTTTTTATACGAGTGTCCCTCAACAGGCACGACAGCATGAAAGACCCCATTTGCACAAGGTTGGATGCCGAGCTACTCATGTCCTGTTCCTCATCCTCACTGATCTCACTGAATTTATCTTCTTCCCCCCAGCCGCGTACAACACCACGGGTACCAGATAGGTGACAACAACGAGCACCCTGGGATGCCTGTTGTGCTTGGTCTTCCTCCTCCTCCTCAAAGCCACATTCCTCCTCTGACTCCTCTTCCTACGTTGCCGCTGGTCCAGCAAGCGATGCTGATAAGGCTGTTTCTGGTGGTGATGGAGACCACAACTCTTCCTCTTCACGCTCATCTACGGCCTGATCCAGCACTCTTCGCAGGGCATGCTCCAGGAAGAAAACAAATGGTATGATGTTGCTGATGGTGCCTTTGGTGCGACTGACTAGGTTTGTCATCTCCTCAAAAGGACGCATGAGCCTACAGGCATTGCACATGAGCGTCCAGTAACGTGGCACAAAAAAATCCCCAGCTCCCCAGAGGCTTTCCTAGCATTCCGGTCATACAAATAGTCATTAACAGCTTTTTCTTGTTGTAGCAGGCGGTCAAAAATTAGGAGTGTTGAATTCCAACGTGTCGGGCTGTCGCAAATCAAGCGCCTCACTGGCAGGTTGTTTCGCCGCTGGATATCTGACAAGTGCGCCATGGCCGTGTAGGAATGCCTGAAATGGCCACACACCTTCCTGGCCTGCTTCAGGACGTCCTGTAAGCTTGGGTACTTATGCACAAAGCATTGTACAATCAGATTACACACGTGCCAGGCACGGCACATGTGTCAACTTGCCCAATTTCAATGCCGCCACCAAATTACTTCCGTTGTCAGAAACCACTTTGCCAATCTCCAGTTGGCTATCAGTGGTCAGATGGACCCTTGCCCCAACACTGTGTGCCAGACATGCCATTAATTCCTTTCGCACAATCGAGTACAGGTTGGCGATTGCCTTTTGTGAAAAGAAATTTCAGCCGGGTACCTTCCACTGCGGTGTCCCAATAGATACAAATTTTTTGAACGCCTCAGACTCCACCAGCTTGTATGGTAAAAGCTGGCGGGCTAAGAGTTCAGACAAGCCAGCTGTCAGACGCCGGGCAAGGGGGTGACTTTGGAAAATTGGCTTCTTACACTCAAACATGTCCTTGACAGACACCTGACTGTGGGCAGATGAGCAGGAACTGCTACGGAAGAGAGACTGAGTGGCGGATGGTTGAGAGGGGGCAAGGAGTACAGCAGTGGTTGACGTGGCTGAAGATGCTGGACCAGGAGGAGGATGGCGGCTTTGAGTTTGTGTGCTGCTTCTACTCATGTGTTGATCCCATAGGCATTTGTGATGTGCGATCATGTGCCTTCGCAAAGCAGTTGTACCTAGGTGGGTGTTGGACTTCCCACGACTCAGTTTCTTTTGGCACAGGTTGCAAATGGCACCACTGTTGTCAGAGGCAGACACACAAAAAAAATGCCACACTGCTTAGCTCTGCGATGACAGCAACATGCCGTGCGTTGATTGGCGTGCTCTCTGGCTGACCCCGGGTGCCGATGCATGCTGTCTGACTGTGCCACTATCTCCTTGCGACGACCTCCCCCTGCTTCCAACTCGTCTCCTCCTCCTCCTCTCTGTCTCCCCATCTGAACTTCCCCTCTCTTCTTCTTCTCTTCTAGCAGGCACCCACGTGACATCCACGGACGCATCATCATCAACCGCTGTCAATAACTCCTCTGACAGATCAAGTGAAGAGGCTGTGGTGCTAGTGTTGGTAGTGGCGGCAGGCGGGCGAGTGGCACTAGTCACGTGAGAGGTGCTGAAGCTAAGCTGGAGGTGGATGGTGCGTCTCAAGGTTCCGAGCAGAAGCTGTAGAAGATTGGGTGTCCTGTGTTAGCCAGTCAACTAGGTCCTCCTCAGAACTTTTCACGTTCATGGTACGTGGCCTCTGAACACTGTGCATTATTGTAGGGTCAATGGGAATCACAGCACCACGACCACGACGGCACGTGCGGGGTGGCCTGCCTCTGCCTGTCATTGTAGACTTACACTACTATTAAACAAAATATGAGTGGTGCCACTGGGCAAGTGGGCACAGTATACGCTGTGAGCCTGACACAAAAAAGCAGACTGATGTTTCACAATCCAAAAAGTTTATTTTTTTTAAATGTACACTTACACTACTATTAAACAAGATATGAGTGGTGGCACTGGGCAAGTGGGCACAGTATACGCTGTGAGCCTGACACAAAAAAGCAGACTGATGTTTCACAGTCAAAAATGTTTATTTTTAAATATTTAAACTACTGTTACAACAAATATGAGTGGTGCCACTAACTTGGCAAGTGGGCCTGGCACACACGCTGGTAGGCAGGCAACTGCATTAAGATTACACTAGCAGACTGATGTTTCACAGTCAAAAAAGTTTTTTTTTTAAATATTTACACTACTGTTATAACAAATATGATTGGTGGCACTAGTAGGCAAGTGGGCCTGGCACACACGCTGGCAGGCAGGCAACTGCAATTAGATTACACTAGCTGACTGATGTTTCACAGTCAAAAAAGTTTTTTTTTAAATATTTACTCTACTGTTACAACAAATATAAGTGGTGGCACTAACTTGGCAAGTGGGCCTGGCACACACTTTGGCAGGCAGGCAACTGCAATTTGATTACACTAGCAGACTGATGTTTCACAGTCAAAAAAGTATTTTTTTAAATATTTACACTACTGTTATAACAAATATGATTGGTGGCACTAGTTGGCAAGTGGGCCTGGCACACACGCTGGCAGGCAGGCAACTTCAATTAGATTACACTAGCTGACTGATGTTTCACAGTCAAAAAAGTTTTTTTATAAATATTTACACTACTGTTACAACAAATATGAGTGGTGTCAGTAACTTGGCAAGTGGGCCTGGCACACACGCTGGCAGGCAGGCAACTTTAATTAGATTACACTAGCAGGCTGATGTTTTACAGTCAAAAAAGTTTTTTTTTTAAATATTTACACTACTGTTATAACAAATATGAGTGGTGCCAGTAACTTGGCAAGTGGGCCTGGCACACACGCTGGCAGGCAGGCAACTTCAATTAGATTACACTAGCAGGCTGATGTTTCACAGTCAAAATAGTTTTTTTTTTTAAATATTTACACTACTGTTATAGCAAATATGATTGGTGGCACTAGTTGGCAAGTGGGCCTGGCACACATGCTGGCAGGCAGGCAACTGCAATTAGATTACACTAGCAGACTGATGTTTCACAGTCAAAAAAGTTTTTTTTAAAATATTTACACTACTGTTATAACAAATATGACAGGCAACTGCAATTAAATAACACTAGCGGACTGATGTAAAAGTTTTTTTAAAAAAATGTACTCTAATGTTACAACAGATATGAGTGGTGGCACTGAGAAGGTAGGCACAGTATATACTGTGAGCCTGACACACAGGCTGGCAGTGGCAGGCTGGCCTGGCAACTAAAATTAAATAACACTAGCAGACTGATGTAAAAGATTTTTTTAAAAAAATTACACTAATGTTACAACAGATATGAGTGGTGGCACTGAGGAAGTAGGCACAGTATATGCTGTGAGTCTGACACACAGGCTGGCAGTGGCAGGCTGGCCTGGCAACTAAAATTAAATAACACTAGCAGACTGATATAAAAGGTTTTTTTTAAAAAAATTTACACTAATGTTACAACAGATATGAGTGGTGGCACTGAGGAAGTAGGCACAGTATATGCTGTGAGCCTGAAACACACAGGCTGGCTTTGGCAGGCTGGCCTGGCAACTAAAATTAAATAACACTAGCAGACTGATGTAAAAGATTTTTTTTTTTAAAATTACACTAATGTTACAACAGATATGAGTGGTGACACTGAAGAAGTAGGCACAGTATATGCTGTGAGCCTGACACACAGGCTGGCAGTGGCAGGCTGGCCTGGCAACTAAAATTAAATAACACTAGCAGACTGATGTAAAAGTTTTTTAAAAATTTTTTTACACTAATGTTACAACAGATATGAGTGGTGGCACTGAGGAAGTAGGCACAGTATATTCTGTGAGCCTGACACACAGGCTGGCAGTGGCAGGCTGGCCTGGCAACTAACATTAAATAACACTAGCAGACTGATGTAAAAAAAAAATTAAAAAATTTTACACTAATGTTACAACAGATATGAGTGGAGGCACTGAGGAAGTAGGCACAGTATATGCTGTGAGCCTGACACACAGGCTGGCAGTGGCAGGCTGGCCTGGAAACTAAAATTAAATAACACTAGCAGACTGATGTAACAGTTTTTTAAAAAAAAAAAATTACACTAATGTTACAACAGATATGAGTGGTGGCACTGAGGAAGTAGGCACAGTATATGCTGTGAGCCTGACACACAGGCTGGCACTAGTGGCAGGCTGGCCTGGCAACTAAAATTAAATAACACTAGCAGACTGATGTAAAAGGTTTTTTTTAAAAAATTACACTAATGTTACACCAGATATGAGTGGTGGCACTGAGGCTGGCAGTGGCAGGCTTGCCTGGCAACTGAAATTAGATTACACTAGCAGACTGATGTGCCACCACTGCTGTGAGCCTGACACACAGGCTGGCAGTGGCAGGCTGGCCTGGCAACTAAAATTAAATAACACTAGCAGACTGATGTAAAAGTTTTTTTTAAAACAATTTACACTAATGTTACAACAGATATGAGTGGTGGCACTGAGGAAGTAGGCACAATATATGCTGTGAGCCTGACACACAGGCTGGCACTAGTGGCAGGCTGGCCTGGCAACTAAAATTAAATAACACTAGCAGACTGATGTAAAAGATTTTTTTTTTTAAAATTACACTAATGTTACAACAGATATGAGTGGTGACACTGAAGAAGTAGGCACAGTATATGCTGTGAGCCTGACACACAGGCTGGCAGTGGCAGGCTGGCCTGGCAACTAAAATTAAATAACACTAGCAGACTGATGTAAAAGTTTTTTAAAATTTTTTTTACACTAATGTTACAACAGATATGAGTGGTGGCACTGAGGAAGTAGGCACAGTATATTCTGTGAGCCTGACACACAGGCTGGCAGTGGCAGGCTGGCCTGGCAACTAACATTAAATAACACTAGCAGACTGATGTAAAAAAAAAATTAAAAAATTTTACACTAATGTTACAACAGATATGAGTGGAGGCACTGAGGAAGTAGGCACAGTATATGCTGTGAGCCTGACACACAGGCTGGCAGTGGCAGGCTGGCCTGGAAACTAAAATTAAATAACACTAGCAGACTGATGTAACAGTTTTTTTAAAAAAAAAATTACACTAATGTTACAACAGATATGAGTGGTGGCACTGAGGAAGTAGGCACAGTATATGCTGTGAGCCTGACACACAGGCTGGCACTAGTGGCAGGCTGGCCTGGCAACTAAAATTAAATAACACTAGCAGACTGATGTAAAAGGTTTTTTTTAAAAAATTACACTAATGTTACACCAGATATGAGTGGTGGCACTGAGGCTGGCAGTGGCAGGCTTGCCTGGCAACTGAAATTAGATTACACTAGCAGACTGATGTGCCACCACTGCTGTGAGCCTGACACACAGGCTGGCAGTGGCAGGCTGGCCTGGCAACTAAAATTAAATAACACTAGCAGACTGATGTAAAAGTTTTTTTTAAAACAATTTACACTAATGTTACAACAGATATGAGTGGTGGCACTGAGGAAGTAGGCACAATATATGCTGTGAGCCTGACACACAGGCTGGCACTAGTTCAATCCGATTGGCTGATCCAATCAGCCAATCAGATTGAGCTCGCATTCTATTGGCTGTTCCGATCAGCCAATAGAATGCGAGCTCAATCTGATTGGCTGATTGGATCAGCCAATCGGATTGAACCTGAATCTGATTGGCTGATTCAATCAGCCAATCAGATTTTTTTAACTTAATTCCGATTGGCTGATAGAATCCTATCAGCCAATCGGAATTCGGCGGACGCCATCTTGGATGACGTCATTTAAAGGTACCTCATTCCAAGTTTAGCGATTGGCCGGGATGGATGCTCCGCGGCGGCGGAGCGAAGAAAGAAGATTGAAGATGCCGCCAGAAGACTGAAGACTTTGCTGCCGCTTGGAGGAAGACGTCGCCGGAGGAAGAATTCTTCTTTGCCGCTTGGAGGATGACATCGCCGGAGGAAGATTTCTTCTTTGCCGCTTGGAGGACGACATCGCCCGGATCGGATCAGGAGTTCGGCCCGGTGTGGTGAAGACAAGGTAGGGAGATCTTCAGGGGGGTAGTGTTAGGATTTTTTAAGGGGGGTTTGGGTGGGTTTAGAATAGGGGTATGTGGGTGGTGGGTTATAATGGGGGGGGGATTGTATTTATTGAATGCAAAAGAGCTGAATTCTTTGGGGCATGCCCCACAAAAGGCCCTTTTAAGGGCTGGTAAGGTAAAGAGCTTTGAAATTTGTTTAATTTAGAATAGGGCAGGGAAGTTTTGTTATTTTGGGGGTTTATTATTTTATTAGGGGGCTTAGAATAGGTGTAATTAGCTTAAAAATCTTTTAATCTTTTTTTTATTTTTTGTAATTTAGTGTTTGTTTTTTTTTGTAATTTAGTTTAGTTAATTTAATTGTATTTTTAGATAGATGTTTGTAGTTTATTTAATTTATTGATAGTGTAGGTGTATTTGTAACTTAGGTTAGGATTTATTTTACAGGTAATTGGGTAATTATTTTAACTAGGTAGATATTAAATAGTTAATAACTATTTAATATCTATTATACCTAGTTAAAATAATTAACAATTTACCTGTAAAATAAATATTAACCCTAACATAGCTATAATGTAATTATTAATTATATTGTAGCTATCTTAGGGTTTATTTTATAGGTAAGTATTTAGATTTAAATAGGAATATTTTAGTTTATAAATGAATTAGATTAATTTAATATAAATTTAGTTAGGGGTGTTAGGGTTAGATAGAGTTAATATAGTTAATATAAATACTATAGTAACTATATTAACTATATTAACCCTAATATAATTAGGGTTAATATAGTTAATATATATAATGTAATAACTATATTAACTATAATATACTTAGGGTTAATATAGATAATATAGCTGGCGGCGGGGTAGGTAGATTAAATTAGGGGTTAATAATTTTTATATAGGTGGCGGCGGTGTAAGGGGTCAGATTACGGGATAGATAAGGTAGATGGCGGCGGTTTTAGGGGCTCACAGTAGGGGGTTAGTTTATGTAGATGGCGGCGGGGTCGGGGAGCGGCGTTTTAGGGGGTAATAACTTTATTAGGGATTTCGGGGGGGGGGGGGATCGCGGTTGACAGGGAGATAGACATTGCGCATGCGTTAGGTGTTAGGTTTATTTTAGAAGATCGCGGTTGACAGGGAGATAGACATTGCGCATGCGTTAGGTGTTAGGTTTATTTTAGAAGATCGCGGTTGACAGGGAGATAGACATTGCGCATGCGTTAGGTGTTAGGTTTATTTTAGCAGCTAGTTTAGGGAGTTACGGGGCTCCAATAGTCAGCGTAAGGCTTCTTACGGCTGCTTTTTGTGGCGAGGTGAAAATGGAGTAAGTTTTCTCCATTTTCGCCACGTAAGTCCTTACGCTGCATATTGGATACCAAACTGCGCGGGTTTGGTATACCTGCCTATAGCCCAAAAAACTGCGGGCGACGGCAGAAATATACGGGCGTAACTTCTAGGTTACGCCGTATATAGGATACCAAATCCGCGCAATTATTGGTGTCGCCGGCTTTTGCGGGCGACGCTTTATATCGGATCGACCCCTAGATATGAGTGGTGGCAGTGAGCAAGTAGGCACAGTATATGCTGTGAGCCTGACACACATGCTGACAGGCAGGCAAATGCAATTAGATTAAAAAAAAAACGACCAAAGTTCTAGCCCTAAAAAGGGCTTTTTGGGGTGCTGTCCTTACAGCAGAGATCAGATGAGTCCTTCAGGACTGTAGTGGACACTGAATACACTAGCCTAGCTATCAATTTCCCTATAAAATCAGCAGCAGCAGCACTATCACTCCTCTCACTAAGAATGCAAGATCAGAATTAATCTAAAATGGCTGCTGCCCAGGAGCTGGGAGGGTTTGAGAGGGAGTGTCTACTGCTGATTGGCTGAAATGTATCTGCAGACTGTGAGATACAGGATCAAAGTTTACTCAATGATGACGAATAGGGAGCAGATCGAACATTGCATATGTTCGCCCGCCGCGGCGAACGCGAACAAGCTAAGATCGCCGGGAACTGTTCTCCGGCGAACTGTTCACGACATCACTACCTACAATTAAATACAAATAAATAAAATAAACTAAAGTATGAAAAACAACAAACACTAAAATACAGAAAATAAAAAAATAATTACAAAAATTTTAAACTAATTACACCTACTCTAATCCCCCTAATAAAATAAAAAAGCCCCCCAAAATAATAAAATTCCCTACCCTATACTAAATTACAAATAGCCCTTAAAAGGGCCTTTTGCGGGGCATTGCCCCAAAGTAATCAGCTCTTTTACCTGTAAAGAAAAATACAATACCCCCCAACATTAAAACCCACCACCCACACACCCAACCCTACTCTAAAATCCACCCAATCCCCCCTTAATAAAACCTAACACTACCCCCTTGAAGATCACCCTACCTTGAGCCGTCTTCACCCAGCCGGGCACAAGTGGACCTCCAGAGGGGCAGAAGTCTTTATCCGATCCGGCCAGAAGAGGACATCCAGACCGGCAGAAGTCTTCATCCAGACGGCATCTTCTATCTTCTTCCATCCGGAGTGGAGAGGGTCCATCTTGAAGACATCCGACGCGGAGCATCCTCTTCCATCCGACAGCGACTGAAGAATGAAGGTTCCTTTAAGTGACGTCATCCAAGATGGCGTCCCTTTAATTCCGATTGGCTGATAGAATCCTATCAGCCAATCGGAATTAAGGTAGGAAAAATCCTATTGGCTGATGCAATCAGCCAATAGAATTGAGCTTGCATTCTATTTGCTGATTGGAACAGCCAATAGAATGCAAGCTCAATCCTATTGGCTGATTGGATCATCCAATAGGATTGAACTTCATTTTTTTCCTACCTTAATTCCGATTGGCTGATAGGATTCTATCAGCCAATCGGAATTGAAGGGACGCCATCTTGGATGACGTCACTTAAAGGAACCTTCATTCTTCAGTCGCCGTCGGATGGAAGAGGATGCTCCGCATCGGATGTCTTCAAGATGGACCCACTCCGCTCCAGATGGAAGAAGATAGAAGATTCCGTCTGGATGAAGACTTCTGCCAGTCTGGATGTCCTCTTCTGGCCTGATCGGATGAAGACTTCTGCCCCTCTGGAGGTCCACTTGTGCCAGGCTGGGTGAAGACAGCTCAAGGTAGGGAGATCTTCAAGGGGGTAGTGTTAGGTTTTATTAAGGGGGGATTGGGTGGGTTTTAGAGTAGGGTTGGGTGTGTGGGTGGTGGGTTTTAATGTTGGGGGTATAGTATTTTTTTTTACAGGTGAAAGAGCTGATTACTTTGGGGCAATGCCCCACAAAAGGCCCTTTTAAGGGCTATTTGTAATTTAGTATAGGGTAGGGAATTTTTTGATTTTGGGGGGCTTTTTATTTTATTAGGGGGATTAGAGTAGGTGTAATTAGTTTAAAACGTTTGTAATTATTTTTTTATTATCTGTAATTTAGTGTTTGTTGTTTTTCGTACTTTAGTTTATTTAATTTAATTGTATTTAATTGTAGGTAGTTTAGGTAATTAATTTAATTATAGTGGTAGTGTTAGGTGTAATTGTAACAGGTTAGGTTTTATTTTACAGGTAAATTTGTCTTTATTTTAACTAGGTAGTTATTAAATAGTGAATAACTAATTAATAACTATTGTACCTAGTTAAAATAAAAATAAACCCTAAGATAGCTACAATGTAACTATTAGTTATATTGTAGCTAGCTTAGGGTTTATTTTATAGGTAAGTATTAAGTTTTAAATAGGAATTATTTATTTAATTGTAGTAATTTTATTTTGTTTTAAGTAAATTATATTTAAGTTAGGGGTGTTAGACTTAAGGTTAGACTTAGGTTTAGGGGTTAATAAATTTAATAAAGTAGCGGTGACATTGGGGGCGGCAGATAAGGGGTTAATAAATGGAGATGGGTGTTGGCGATGTTAGGGATGGCAGATTAGGGGTTAATAAAATGTAACTAGTGTTTGCGAGGCGGGAGTGCGGCAGTTTAGGGGTTAATATATTTATTATAGTGGTGGCAATGTCCGGTCGGCAGATTAGGGGTTAAACAATTTATTAAAGTGTTTGAGATGTGCGGGGGGGCCTCAGTTTAGGAGTTAATAGGTAGTTTATGGGTGTTAGTGTACTTTGTAGCACTTTAGTTAAGAGCTTTATGTTACGGCGTTAGCCCATAAAACTCTTAACTACTGACTTTTAAATGTGGTATTAGTCTTGAAAGGAGAGGGTGTACCGCTCACTTCTTCCAAGACTCGTAATACCAGGGTTAGGCAAATCCCATTAAAAAGATAGGATACGCAATTGACGTAAGGGGATTTGCGGTAAGCTCGAGTTGCCGAAGAAAAGTGAGCGGTACACCTGTACCTGCCATACTCGTAATACCAGTGGGCATTAAAAAGCAGCATTGGAACTGTTATGGTATAACCCTGTTATCAAGGGTTAATACCAGATGAAAGATGCCCTGAATACGGGATCAGCAACACACAAATCCAGTTAATTTCTCCACAAACACGAGACCAAGCTCCGTCTTGAGGGTAAAACAGAATCTACTTTATTGAGGGCTATATGCCCGGTATTTATGCAGGTCTCCCACCTGGTTGACACTCTCCTTCAACTCTCAGAGCTCTGTGTTTTCTTTAAAATCAGGTCCTTTTGCTCAGATACTTGTTTATAGTCCTTCTCTTGCTTACTTATTGTTCAAAAAACAACTCCAACTGTCTTAGCAAAAAAAACAGCTACTCAAAACTGAAGTTAACCCCTCCAACAACAGTTACTCAAAACTGAAGTTAACCCCTCCAGTACTGTTGGATTTGCACCCTATACCTATAATGGGCACAGGGTGACTTAACATAATGCCTGAATCCATAATCCGTAGGGAGGTTGACAGAGGGGTTTGTCACATGGCCCCCTCCTGGTGGGACACTCCGGCAGACCCGGCTTGACCCTTTGGCGGGTCAACTTGGGGATGACCGGACTAGGAGGTGGTAGGAATGTCAGTTTGCCGGGACAATCCATTTGCATTCCCGTTATGAGAGAGAATTCCTGTCTGTATAAATAAGGGTTCAACTTCTTCAGTGCCCAGACCAGGGCTAAACATTCCTTCAAGTTTTTGTTTTCAGAGACACTTCTTTCCAGTTGGAGACAAATCTCATCGGCTTCTTTACGAGTTTTTTGTACCTGCTCTTTATAGGTATCCACAAGCCCTTCATACTGATGTAGGGTGCCCTTGAATTGCTGCACCTCACTATGAGCCAGCGTCAGCTTCTCCTCCAGTGTCGCTAAGTTTGTCTTTAATGTTTCATGTTCCACTCTGAAGCTGGTGTTTTCTGCGGTCTGTCGGTGCAGCTTGTCTAGCAGAGATTCCCGTTCTAAACACGCTTTTTCCTCTGCGCTCCTCTTCTCTCCCGCTAGCACTGTTACGTGATTGTTTAACGTGACCATTTCATCCTCTACTCTTGACTCTTCTCCTTCATCAGCGCATTGTAACGGGACTTCCACGTATCAATAGTGAACAGAGATTTACTGAGCTCAGTGTCCTGGGGCTCAGCAGCAGGTGAGTCAGTCTCTGCGGCACGGATCTGGGCATGGGTAGTCACAGGGTTAACATCGGCGGGACCCATGGGAGCGTAGGCAGAAACAAGGGGGGCCAAGTCATTTCCAAGGAGAACATCAGCTGGTAAGTTCTTCATGACCCCCACATTCACATGTCTAGAGCCCACTCCCCAATCCAAATGTACCCGGGCAACAGGTAGGCAGAACACAACGCCCCCTGCTACCCTCACAGCCACAGTGTCTCCGGTGTGCTGGTTCTCAGACACCAAGTTTTTTTGGAGCAAGGTCATGGTAGCACCACTATCCCGTAGTAGACCACTGACCTCCTTCCCATTCACTTTAACCAGTTGCTGGTGCTGTTGCCGATTATCCCGGTGGGCAGCTTGCATGGGGTCTGCTTCATGTAATATGCCCCAGCATTCTTCCTCCTCTACGCAGTGGACAGCAGGCTGTGGGTTACATGGGTTTCCCCGGGCGGGTTTTCTCCAGGACTGTGCTTGGTTCGCTGTGTTTAGGGGACACTCTGGTCTTTTGTGCCCTAGTTGCTTACATCCAGAGCACTGAATAGGCTGTGAGTAATCCCGTGAGTTGAACCGGGCTGTCTGAGGATAGTTTGTGGCTGAAGGTGGTGTGGTAGAGCGGTGCACTGGGGTTGGTAACTGGTAGCTGCTGGGGTGACTGTGGCTCTGTACTCCACTCTGGCAGGGATCTTAGTGGTAGCAGTGTCCAGTTTGCTGGAATCCATATTCTCATCTGCCAGGCGAGCAGCTTCATGCAGGGTGGAGGGTTTACGGTCGCGAACCCACTCTCTAACTTCTGCAGATAACTTGTCGAAGCAATGTTCCAACAGGAATAGCTGCAGCACCTCTTCCCCAGATACGGCTTGGCACCCTGCTATCCAGTGAGCTGCTGTGCGGTGCACCTTATATGCCCACTCGACGTAGGAATCTCCAGCTAGTTTAACAGTGTCTCTGAACCGTCTCCTGTATGCCTCCGGTGTAATCGCATACCTGGAGAGCAGCGCCTCTTTTACAGCATTATAATCCCCGACTTCCTCATCTGGAATGTCCCGAAAAGCCTCGCTGGCCCGGCCGGATAATTTTCCGGAAAATATTGTGACCCAGTCCTCTGTGGGTACCTTGTGTAGTGCACATTGCCTCTCAAAATCCGCAAGGTACCCATCAATCTCTCCTTCTGTTTCAATGAAGTTTTTAAAAGCTGCAAAATTTATTTTTCTCTTTTCTACTGGGGTTGCTGTTACTTGGGCTGCTGCAGCACCGCTTTGTCGAAGTAGGTTGGCCTCCACGGCTGCTATGACCTGGTCGATAATTTCAGCAGACGGGTTGGGGCCATAATGTGCCAGTCTTATTTTAACCGCCCGGTCAAAGCTTGCTTCTTCGGGGGTTCTGTCTGATATGCTGGCTGGGCTCATAGGTTCCTTCGGGCCCTGGTACTCCATCCATCTCGGTCAGTATTGTAATAATCTCCCTCTTCCTGAGGTTACTGGGCTGTCGGCCCCGTTGTTCTAGCAGATCTTTAAGGGTGGCTCTTTTCAGCCTTTCATACGGTATTCCATTAGGTCTCGAGGGTTAATACCAGATGAAAGATGCCCTGAATATGGGATCAGCAACACACGAATCCAGTTAATTTCCCCACAAACACGAGACCAAGCTCCGTCTTGAGGGTAAAACAGAATCTACTTTATTGAGGGCTATGTGCCTGGTATTTATGCAGGTCTCCCACCTGGTTGTCACTCTCCTTCAACTCTCAGAGCTCTGTGATTTCTTTAAAATCAGGTCCTTTTGCTCATATACTTGTTTATAGTCCTTCTCCTGCTTACTTCTTGTTCAAAAAACAACTCCAACTCTCTTAGACAAAACAATTACTCAAAACTGAAGTTAACCCCTCCAACAACAGTTACTCAAAACTGAAGTTAACCCCTCCAGTACTGTTGGATTTGCACCCTGTACCTATAATGGGCACAGGATGACTTAACATAATGCCTGAATCCATAATCCGTAGGGAGGTTGACAGAGGGGTCTGTCACAGGGACCTCTCAACACTGCTTTTTAAGGCTAATGCAAGACTCGTAATCTAGCCGTTACTAAGTACCATAATTTGCTAGGCTAGATTATGAATGGAGCGCTTACTGCAATCGATTTTGGATGTTTTGCGCATGTCAGATACCGTGCATATTACAAATTGAAAGTAAAATGTTTTCAAGGCACGTAAAAAGCTGAAGTTACAATATCATGACTGCTTATGCGTATTCTTCCATAGAATTCAATGGAGCGTGAAAAGTGAATAAAAACAGCCTACTTGTGCGCAAACTAGATTGCATTTTCTCAAGTACATAGATTGCATTTGCTTGCGCGCAACTGTTAGTGCACCACTCTTAATCTAACCCAGAGTGTGATATGATAACTTTTAGTGTGGCTGCGCTATACTTTGAAATGATAGGGTGTGCTAAAAAATGTTGTTGGCGCTAACATTCTCCGGTTAATATATATATATATATATATATATATATATATTTTTTTTTTTATTTATTGAGGTAAAGTTTGGCATACAAACAACATATTAAAGCATTCCATTAGTACTATCACAGGAGACATAGTACAAGATTCATCATACAGTAGATATGATATAAATATAAACGTCATTAGTAATATCAACCAATAAAATAACAAAGTATATAGTGTTAATAATGCTTTATGGGGGCATAATGCAGTCATGCCAATAGTATTTTAAGCCTCCCCTCATTAAAAGGGCCACTCTTGGACCCCGGACCAAGTGAGATTTTTGCTACAATAGGAGGCTACCTGCGATAAAGAAGACCACTCATGGATCTTATTCTGTTTACCTCAAATTTTAACTTTTTATAAATTGTCATAACTAGAAAAACTTATTTTGTAGCATCAAGGGAATAGTTTCAGGGAATAACAGAAGGTAAGATATTTGAACAGATAAGGTAAAGTTGAAATATTTGGTACAAGCTAGGTAAAATAATGCTATCATACACTGAGATATGGATTTTCTGTGCTGACCCACTTAGAGAAAGGGACAATCTCAAGACATTGTATGTACCAGTCTAGCATGAAAAGAAGAAAAAGGATTTTTGATGTAAGCTCAAAGATATATAAACTGTGCTTGATTACATAACTAGGGAATCCACTATAATAAGTATCATTGAAATTACTTATATGGATAGCCTCAGTTGAAACCAAGTATTATTCCAAATGCTCTGTCACATATAAAAGCTGGTTATGTAGCTATGCGCTTAGTGCACCGCCTCGGCCGCAGGCCCCACACCACCGCACGATAAGTTTATAATAACAGTACGACAAGCCTTTAGAAAACATGTATCTTGAGGTTAGTTTAGGCTAGAAAAATTAATGTACAGCACAGTGCCCGCTTCTACAATCTTACATGTAAAGCTGTCCTTTATTAACTGCCAAGGGAAAATACAGCTCGCTAGATAGTAATAAGAGACTCACCTGACCTACTATTACTGAATGACACTGTAAAGAGCAAGTACAATTGTAGGTTGACATAGGAATGTGCAGCTAATTTGGGTTTTATGGGAGAGTCTCAAAGTCAGTAAATACAGGTTATGAGGAGAAATAAACCCATGCATGCTAAAGTACAATTATGGAAAGAGGATATAACTTATATGCAATCAAAAATAGGACAACACAAGAACAAGGAACTACTGAGACATTCATGCTGTGTCACGCATTATAAACATTAAGGGTGATAGCGAAGGAACTCGCAAACAAAACTGTGAATGGAAATACAGTATTTAACGTGGATCTGATTAAAGACACCATTTCAACCAACTCCAGTACGAGTCCCCCTGAACTAGTAATTTTTACGAGTTGCTCACCGAATAGCCCAAAGTCTGAACCTTAAATAGGTGATGACAGTAGGATAGCGTCCCTGCTTCTGACTAGTGTCTCAATTGAACAACCGCACATCAGTGCGACAAGGGGCTTTCCAAACTTGTAAAGTCACTGCGAATCCCTGTGGTTGTGCCCATGTACCTCTACGATCCTGGAATGAATGCTCCACAGGGGCTCTCTACTGTGTTCCCCGGTGAGTAGAAAAGCTGATTGGGTCACTTCTGTATCTCCGTTGCTGTGACTTACATAGGCTGTATAGCCGACGGTGAGCTGCGTGGTTTTCACATCTGCGATGGCCTCATCTTCAGCCATAGGCCCTGCTGTAGTAAGTGGTTTATCCGTTTCGACCAGGGTAGTTCTATAGTGCTGGGGACCCAGAGCACTATCACCTAAGTGCATCGCTGAAACAGGCCTGGCTGGAATGGTTTGTGGAGGTGCTATGAGACCTCCGGGGTTAAATGCTACAGTCAGCTTTTCTTCAAAGGCCACATGGTAGTCTGAGAGGAGATAGCGTAGCGCTTGTAAAACAGCATTGGCACTTGTCATGTCCATATTGAACTTTTATGTAGGTTGTCAGGTCAGCACATAGGAAATATTGAATGCATTCACAGTGCTAACTAACGACAGGAGCTGGAAAGCAACCTGCCGGGGGGTATTTCACGTAGTCAATGTTAAAGACTTCAATGTAGCTCTGGGCTCTGAAGCCAGCAGCGATCCTGGCAAAAATTATCTCGCTGGGTAGACTTTCAATAGTAGATTATAGATATGCCAAACTCAATATTGGATGCTTCATATAGAGGACGATATCTAGTAGATAACACAGGAAAGCTGGAGCAGCTTGCAGAAGTGCGACCAGTCATGGCCGCTGCCCGGAAGTTCCCCCCGGTTAATATATTTAACAAATGACTCGTAATATCAGATTATTCTTAGAGCGGGGTCACAATATCGATAGGGCACCCTATGCAATCAATAGCGCTCCACTTGTAATGTAGGCATTTTGTCAGGTGTTAAAGGTACAGTAAACACCTTGAGATTTTTTTTATAACACTTTTAGTTATAAGTATGTAACCCCTTCCTTACCCATCTTTTGTGAGAATGAAACATGTTTGACGGTCGCCTTTGACACTGAGGCTTCACAGGATTGACCTAAGTCTCTGCTAGAGTAGGGAGTCTGGGACATTTTTATTAATGTAACGTACAGTGCCTCCACTCAGTGATAACAATTCTCAGCGAACCCACAACACTGAGACAATGAGTTCCCCACAACATGCAATAATAAAACAAGCATTATGTTTAAATGCAAATAGAGCGACATATAAATAACATAACAGTCCCACACTTTGCAGGGTAAACTTTTCCACAAAATAATTTTCCGCTACCTGAATCTTCCTGTGGAATGTTCTAGAAAAGTCCAAGTCTTCCCACTTAAGTGCTGACAGTCTGAAATAACAGCTTCGCTTTAGTCCCAAGGTAGCTGCTTCTGAACGTGAAGGACCCTCTAGTGGGCCTGTAACAAAATTGAAGGGATACTAAACACAATTTTTTTCTTTCATGATTCAGATAGAGGAATTTATGGTTCAGCACCTGGGTAGCACTTGGTTATTGGTGACTAAATGTAGCAAACCAATCAGCAAACTCTACCCAGGTTCTGAACCAAAAATGGGCTGACTCTAAAGCTTATATTCCTGCTTTTTCAAATCATGATAGAAAGAGAACAAAGAAAAATTGATAATAGTAGTAAATTAGAAAGTTGCTTAAAATTACATACTTTATCTGAATCATGAAAGAAAAAAATGGGTTTAGTATCCCTTTTAGGGCTAACTGACTTGAAGTCTGGAGTTTGCTATGTGTATTTTTGTTACTTTGTTGCAACGGGAGGGGCAGAGAGTGTGCTTACATTTATAGGTCCATGTTTCAGTAGTTCCAGCCTCTTTTCCGGCTTCCAGACTTCAAGAGGATATTTTCCAGTCCACCCGTCCCCTGGAGATGCAAATGTTGGCTGCAGGACATAATGGGTGCTTTAGTGGTTAGGTCATTACCCTGACGTGAGTAGGTTTATATGAACTAGATCTTTAAGCCCAAGTTTCTACTTAGACCTCCACCCTTGGTCAGCGGGTTGCATGGCACATTGGTAAGGGTCAC
This sequence comes from Bombina bombina, assembly GCF_027579735.1. Lineage (NCBI taxonomy): Eukaryota > Metazoa > Chordata > Amphibia > Anura > Bombinatoridae > Bombina > Bombina bombina. Next base: position 41,861,028 of record NC_069502.1, read on the forward strand.
TCTACTGGGGTGGTGTTTATATACCCTAGCATGGCGGTCGGACATGGCCCTAATGCGAGTAGTTAGAATGAAGAGTTACAGCCTTTGAGAAAGGGGAGGGGTGACACCCACTAGGTGCCTGCCTAGGGGTTCCCCTCCTTGACAAATTGCTGGCCGAAGATCTCTATTCACACATCCATTCTCTCTGCTAATGAGCGTGAGCAAGCTGTGCCACGTTGCAGATCCGAAAGGGGCCTTGACCGTCTGTCAGTAGGGGTTAGTTAGTTTTTAAGTGCTGCCAACGAATTTAGAACTTTTACAAAGTTGCCTAAACGATTAAATAGTTGACACAGTTTACGTTTTAATAAGCGTGACCGTGACCGGTCTTTTTCCCAAGCAGTTGTATGTGTCTTAATTTTAGAGTTGGTTAAGTTAAGTTTGTAAACAAAATGACATAACAGGAGGTTTAGCCCTTTTTACTCTGACATCAGGCTGAGTGTTTACAGCATGCAGGGTCCTGGCTGCGACCTTTATCATCCCAGGCAGATTCACACATACACCTAACAGCAGCTCTGAACAGCCCTGACTTAAACTCTCCCCCCAGGAAGTGTCTGAAACTGTCAGCATCTAATTGGCTCTCACTACCATGTGATGCAGGCTTAAGCAAAGTGCAGTTAAAGGGACATGAAACACAATTTTCCTTCTTAATACAGGGATAGCCCACAGCTGCATTTATTACTTGTGGGAATACAGAATCTGGCCACCAGGAGGAGGCAAAGACACCCCAGCCAAAGGCTTAAATACCTCCCCCACTTCCCTCATCCCCCAGAGGATGGCAGAGAAGTGTCGAAGATTCAAAGTAGTCTCTTATGGAGGGTAGTACTCTTCGAGATGGGACTGGAGTTTTAAGTAGTCTTGTCAGCCTCTCAGTGAGAGCATTGATGAACGTTAGAGTCTGGAGATGCAGGGAGAGTCTTTCTGCGAACCCATCTAGACTCATATTAACATCTCCTTAAAGGGACAGTATACTATAGAATTGTTTTCCCCGTAATCAGTTTCCAATTACTTTTTTTACCAGCTGCAGAGTATAAAATGTATGAGATTTGCTTTTTTAAGGTTTATTTGTGTATATGAATTAGCTGATTTTGTGTTTTGAAGCCATAACCTAATAAAATGGGTTGAGCTTGTAAGTATAATCAGATCTCATTACTTTATCACATTGTATACATATACTTGATTCTTTATCTAATATCTGTCCATAAACCAATCACCAATACTTGGAGAGAACAATGGAAAATTAACATTTTATTAACTTATCTCTTTTATAACCCTTAGAACAAATAGGGTTGGGGATTATTCAAGTTAAGTAGTAACAGATGCTGCTCATATATATATATATACAGGTAGCCCTCAGTTTACGCCGGGGTTAGGTTCCAGAAGGAATGGTTGTAAATCGAAAACGTTGTAAATTGAAACCCAGTTTATAATGTAAGTCAATGGGAAGTGAGGGAGATAGGTTCCAGGCCCCTCTCAAAATTGTCAAAATTGTCATAAGTTACACCTAATTATTATAACATTATTTTTAAAGCTTTGAAATGAAGACTTTAAATGCTAAACATCATTATAAACCTAATAAAATAATCACACAACACAGAATATATAATGAAACTAAGTTAAATGGACAAAAACATTTGCTAAACAGCATTATAAACCTAATAAAATAATCACACAACACAGACTTCACTTGCATTTTCCTGCAAACAGTTCTTTCTATGCATTCCAATCTGGACTGATTTATAGACAGGAAGATCTTGTTCCTTTGAAATCTGCTCGATAGCTCAGGTCTCGTTAAACTGATTAATTTGCTGCAACACAAGCGGACAGCTCCACCTACTGGCTATTTTAATAAATGCACTGCTTCTCAATGCTTTTCAGTAGCAGTCACACAACTGGAAAAAAAGGTTGTTATTCTGAAACGGTGTAAATTGAACCTTTGTAAAACGAGGGCCACCTGTATATCACAATAAATAAGCCTTCAAATTTGAATGATACATTCATTATTCTAGATCACTTGGATCAACATCTGGTATGGATTCTAACGGCTAGATTTAGAGTTTGGCGTTAGCCGTCAAAACCAGCGTTAGAGTCAGGAAAGGGTCTAACGCTCACTTTGCAGCCGCGACTTTTCCATACCGCAGATCCCCCTACGCCATTTGCGTATCCTATCTTTTCAATGGGATCTTTCTAACGCCGGTATTTAGAGTCGTGGCTGAAGTGAGCGTTAGAAATCTAACGACAAAACTCCAGCCGCAGAAAAAAGTCAGTAGTTAAGAGTTTTCTGGGCTAACGCCGGTTTATAAAGCTCTTAACTACTGTGCACTAAAGTACACTAACACCCATAAACTACCTATGTACCCCTAAACCGAGGTCCCCCCACATCGCCGCCACTATAATAAATATTTTTAACCCCTAATCTGCCGACCGCAAACTGCCACAACCTACATTATCCCTATGTACCCCTAATCTGCTGCCCCTAACACCGCCGACACCTACATAATATTTATTAACCCCTAATCTGCCGCCCCCGCTATCGCTGACACCTGCATATTTTTTTAACCCCTAATCTGCCGCTCCGTACACCGCCGCAACCTACATTATACCTATGTACCCCTAATCTGCTGCCCCTAACACCGCCGACCCCTATATTATATTTATTAACCCCTAATCTGCCGCCCCCAACGTCGCCTCCACCTACCTACAATTATTAACCCCTAATCTGCCGACCGGACCACACAGCTACTATAATAAATGTGTTAACCCCTAAAGCTAAGTCTAACCCTAACACTAACACCCCCCTAAGTTAAATATAATTTTAATCTAACGAAATAAATTAACTCTTATTAAATAAATTATTCCTATTTAAAGCTAAATACTTACCTGTAAAATAAACCGTAATATAGCTACAATATAAATTATAATTATATTGTAGCTATTTTAGGATTAATATTTATTTTACAGGCAACTTTGTATTTTTTTTAACCAGGTACAATAGCTATTAAATAGTTATTAACTATTTAATAGCTACCTAGTTAAAATAATTACAAAATTACCTGTAAAATAAATCCTAACCTAAGTTACAGTTAAACCTAACACTACACTATCAATAAATTAATTAAATAAAATACCTACAATTATCTACAATTAAACCTAACACTAAACTATCAATAAATTAATTAAATACAATATCTACAAATAACTACAATTAAATAAACTAACTAAAGTACAAACAATAAAAAAGAACTAAGTTACAAAAAATAAAAAAATATTTACAAACATTAGAAAAATATTACAACAATTTTAAACTAATTACACCTACTCTAAGCCCCCTAATAAAATAACAAAGACCCCCAAAATAAAAAAATGCCCTACCCTATTCTAAATTAAAAAAGTTCAAAGCTCTTTTACCTTACCAGCCCTGAAAAGGGCCATTTGCGGGGCATGCCCCAAAGAATTCAGCTCTTTTGCCTGTAAAAAAAACCATACAATACCCCCCCCAACATTACAACCCACCACCCACATACCCCTAATCTAACCCAAACCCCCCTTAAATAAACCTAACACTAAGACCCTGAAGATCTTCCTACCTTATCTTCACCATGCCAGGTTCACCGATCCGTCCTCCGAAGGCTTGATCCAAGCCTCCGAAGTCTTCATCCAAGCCCAAGCGGGGGCTGGCGATCCATAATCCGGCTGAAGTCTTCTATCAAGCGGCGGCTGTTCCGATCAGCCAATAGAATGCGAGCTCAATCTGATTGGCTGATCCAATCAGCCAATCGGATTGAACTTGAATTTGATTGGCTGATTCCATCAGCCAATCAGAATTTTCCTACCTTAATTCCGATTGGCTGATAGAATCCTATCAGCCAATCGGAATTCGAGGGACGCCATCTTGGATGATGTCCCTTAATGGAACCTTCATTCGGACTTAGGACGTCGCAAGAAGAGGATGGATCCGCGCCGGAGGTCTTCAACATGGAGCCGCTTGTCACCGCTTTGAAGAAGATGGTTGCCGGTCCGAATCTACTCTTCTGCCCGGATAGGAGGAAGACTTTGGAGCCTCTTCTGGACCTCTTCAGCCGCCGCTTGATAGAAGACTTCAGCCGGATTATGGATCGCCAGCCCCCGCTTGGGCTTGGATGAAGACTTCGGAGGCTTGGATGAAGACTTCGGAGGACGGATCGGTGAACCTGGCATGGTGAAGATAAGGTAGGAAGATCTTCAGGGGCTTAGTTTTAGGTTTATTTAAGGGGGGTTTGGGTTAGATTAGGGGTATGTGGGTGGTGGGTTGTAATGTTGGGGGGGGTATTGTATGTTTTTTTTTACAGGCAAAAGAGCTGAATTATTTGGGGCATGCCCCGCAAATGGCCCTTTTTAGGGCTGGTAAGGTAAAAGAGCTTTGAACTTTTTTAATTTAGAATAGGAAAGTGTGGGTTTAGACCAGCGCCAACTTAGCCCCTGTGAGCCTAAGGGTGGTGGCACCTAGTAGCCACCGAGGTAGCAAATTGTATAAGTGAATATCCCTTTGGCGCCTATCAAAAGATGGCAGAGGGGAAAATTAAACCTGGTTTTCAGGACTGAAAAATACTTGGTGTTTAAACCAATGTGAGAGTGTTGGACAAAATCTCAATGTCTATGAATAGTGTGGTCAAAGTGTACAATATTTTAATATGTTGACAAATTAAAATACAATATACCATAAAAACAAGAAGACAAGGAAATAAAATACAAAATAAAAATATAAAATATATATATATATATATATATATATCTCTATATATCATGGATCCATGGTAAACAACGGCTGTTAAAAAATATTAAGCAAAGATATTAAAAACAATAAATCATGCAAAGATATTAAAAACAATAAATCTATATTACATTAGTATCGCACTGTGCATAGGATGTGAAACAAATAAATAAATCAATATGGGAAGGAAGTCCTTAGGCTTCAATCAATCCTGTGGGGTAATTTATTATAAAGTGCTTGTAATCCTGCGTGTAAATGTCACAAGGTGATAGTGTCCAAATCCTACGTGTGAAAAATAAAGTCCAAATTGTGTTTAAATCCTGTGTTAATCAAAAATACAAAAAATAAAAAATAAAGGAAAATTGTTTAGAAAAATTTAAAAAATAATGTCTCACAGTGAAAACAATCAGTGGTCTTCCAAAAGCAACACTGAATGATACAAAAAATGTGTGGTGCAAAAAAGTAAAACAAAGGATGAAACTGTAAAAAAGTATGAGATCCAAACAAACGCTGTGGAAAAGATGTGACTGTGTGACAGCAAAGTGTTGCTGGCAAGGAAGAGTCCTAAAATCCTCAAAGAGTGAACTTTCTAAAAGACGAATATCAACCTAAAAGGAAGACAGAAAACAACATAGTGCAATAACGTTTTTAGCATTAAAGAAATATGAAAATAGGCTTACCAATCGGTCAACGCGTTTCGGCCCTGGAGCAGGCCTTTATCAAGACTGATTGTAAGGTAAATTTGGTAGCCTTTTAAAGCCCCTGGACCGGAAGTGTTACTTTGTTTCATTTCCGGTTTTTCGTTATTTGGGGCAACATTGTGTATGTTAGATTGTGTATATTTAAGATATCAGATGATGTTATTTCTGCTCTCAGTTAGTGTGCAGATTGATTTGATAATTAATACATAATAACCAAGTACAAATCGGACTTCAAGCCCGAAAATCGTTATTGTTTACCCCCCATGTTTTGTGACGTCACTTCCGGTATCTTTTACAGAACATCAATCGTTCCCGATTACTATTTGGTCCTAATTTCTTAACCTAATAATATCCAATGTGTGATTTGGATTTGTATTTGACCTATATAGTCTTTAGGCTTGTAACTAATTTGCTTTAAAGATCGCACTGTTTCGAGTCCGATATTTCTGGAATCTCATTGGTCGTGACGTCACAATGGGCGTCACAATGGGCGTTAGATGGTCATTTGTTTGTAAATATAGACTAAGATCAAAGCGGTGATTGCTGTAATAAAAAATAATAATAAGTCTTCTAATATGTACTGTATTTTGGAGAGGGAGGTGATCTTCTAGATGTATATGCATCTGTTTATGATGTACACAAATTTATTTATGATAAGCAATTCTGTTCTTGGTTTGTGAATTATCCATTAATATAAATATTGAAGTAATACAGATCTATTCAATAACCCTGATTATCTGTATGTTGGAGACTTGCCTTATATCCTTATCTATAAGGTTCTTGGGACTATTATATGTAGTATTCATACTGTGCTATTCCGGTTTATATTATAGAACTTATTTTTCTTAACTGTGAGGGGTTGGATCAGTACTAAGGTGATATATTCCTAATAGATTGTGATAGGAGGGGAGTATTAAATAATTTGATATAGTATGTATATTAAGCTAGTAGCTAATATGTTTAGCGTTTTTATTCTTTTTATCCAAATGGAACATCTGCCCATATACATGTTCGTTAGAGCTATTATATATATGGTTCTATCATTTTAGCTTAGTTGTTGTGTTCATTTTGGTACATCACTTCTCTTTCTGTTTGGATATGGAAACCTCAAATGTGGGAGGGTTTTTATTTTGATACATCACTTCTCCTCTTTCTGTTTGGATATGGGGTCCCCAAATTTGGGAGGGTTGAATATATATCTCCAGGGGTTTTGAAATGTATCCCCAGGGGTGTATACTATAACCTTTAATAAATCGACCAAGTAGAGTGGATAGTGTGTGGACTGATTCTTTAATAGATGGAAAATAATGAAAGGTAATAATGGTTGTATCAACTTTCTCCACTCTCAGACTGGGTTAGGAATCCCCAAATTTGAGAGGGTTGAGTATATTCCCCAGTGGTATGAAATTGATTAAATCAACCATAGGAAATAGATAGTTCGGGGACTGATTCTTAAATATATAGATAGCATGCTATATTCTCCAAGAATCTAGATTAAATATTTCTAGATTAAATATTTAGATTAAATATTTAGATTAAATATTTAGATCAAATATTTCTACGTGATATGTGTATGATATAGGGAATCGATGTGGATCTGAAGTCTAAGGTTGGGGGTATTTGCATGTAACTCAATACAAGAGTTGGTTCTTCTAAAATCCTAAATTTAATAAAAGGACAGTGTTGCTGACAGATAAAAAATGAATGATTAGTAACAGTACCCTTCAGAATGTCACTGGTTTTTGTTGTATAAGGGGCATTGTTTTAATAATAATAGTGCCATCTTGTTGACTATTTGAACAACAGCCATTTTTCGGGCTGTACGAGTGGGTATCATAACAGACAGTCATATTTGAAACTTATATATAGATAGGTATTATTGCCCAATGTTGCTTTTAATATTCGTTCAAACCAATTTATGGATAAAGCTATAACAATTGGGTAACGGAGGATCGAAAGCGAGAGTTTCTGGTGTAGGTGAATCAATTCACCAGACTGATCTGTAGGTGAAGAAAGTCACCAAGCTGATATTTAGACCTTTCCGAAAGTGGACATTGGGCGTACCAATATGAGGTTTAGAGATGAATGACTATTTGTAGGTTAATTCAATAATCTCCATTTTATATCATATTTAGGAGGTGGGATAGATCTTCCTTATTATTTAGCCCTTTAGGGTAGAGACAGTCTAAATTGAAGATCCATTTAGATTCAGTAGTTAATAAGTTCTTTTCAGAATCACCTCCTCTCCATTTTTTGTCCACCTTCTGTATGCCGAGGAATTTCAAATCTTTCACATTCCCATTGTGTTTCGTTGTGAAATGTTTATACAATGGAGTATCCATACTGCCCTTCTCGATTGATAATAAGTGTTCACGTACCCTGTCCCTGAGGTATCGTGATGTTTGGCGTACGTATTGTAGTGCGCAAGAGCATTGTAACAGATATATGACACCTTTGTCATGGCACCTGATTATATCATGGATCTTAAAGATTTCTCCAGTATTGTGACATTTAAATGTTGAAGATTTAATTCCATGTTTACAGGCCTTACAGGATGGGCATGGATAGAAGCCCTTAATCTTTTTTCCAAAGACATCTGTCACTCCTGGTTTTCTTTTTTTCTGTATGCTTGGTGCTATTATACTTTTTAGGTTTTTTGTTCTCCTGTAAATAAACCTGGGTTTTGGAGGTAATCTTTCCCCAATGATCTCATCTTCTTTAAGAATTGACCAGTGCTTGTTAAAAATATTTTCAATGATGTTTTTATTTGCACTATACTCAGTGATCATTGGTATATTGAGTAATCCATTCGGTGTGTCTTCAGTTTGTCTAGCTTTGATCTTGTACTTCGTCAGCTCTGTTCGTTCTATATTGCCCACTTCTTCAATTTTTTCTTCAAGTAGACTTTCCGAATATCCTCTTTCTAAGAACTTTGTTTTTATTATTTTGGATTGTTTCTCCCAACCTTCTTTGGTGGAGCAGTTTTTCCTTATTCTTAGCAGCTGTCCTTTTAGAATATTGTTCTTCCATTGATCATGGTGACAGCTTGTTTTATGGATATAGCTGTTGCTGTCTACGGTCTTAAAATGTGTGGAAGTTTCTATCTTTCCTTTATTTACAGCGATCTTTAAATCCAAAAATACTATCTCAGTAGTACTTGTTTCGTATGTAAACTTCAAGTTATTTTCGTTCTTGTTCATAACTTCAATTGTGAAGTCCAGGTCCGCCTTTGTCCCCTTCCAGATGATTAAAATATCATCGATATAGCGGCGGTATAGGACCAGGTCCGCGCCAGCTGGGCAAGATTCCCAAAAAATGCGTTCCCATTTCCCCATGTATAGGTTCGCATAACTTGGCGCGAACCTGGTCCCCATTGCTGTACCACAAATTTGTTTATAGTATGTTCCATTATTACAAAAATAGTTGTGTTCCAGAATGTATCTGATGCTTCCCAAAATAAATTCCATCTGTTCTATGGGTATTTCTGTGTCTCTTTCCAGAAAAAATTCCACCGCCTCAATTCCTTGCTCATGTGGGATACAGGTGTACAATGATGTGACGTCGCATGTTGCCAAGATGAAACCTTCTTCCCAATCGATTTGTTCTAATAGGTTGAGTACTTGGGTCGAGCCCTTAAGATAGGACGGAAGTTGTTTGACATATTTTTGTAATTTTAAGTCTACATATTCTGATAGATTACTGCTCAGGGAGCCTATTCCTGATATTATTGGTCTCCCTGGCGGATTCTGCAGAGATTTGTGGATTTTTGGTAAATGGTATATTATCGGAGTTATAGGATGACGTACATTAATGTAGCTGAACTCCTTTTCATTTAGGATCCCCATATCCTTAGCTTCTTTTAAGTTTTGTTGAAGTTTGTGTCTGTATGCATCTATTGGATTAGATGGTAGCTTCTGGTATGTATTTCTGTCTCCGAGAATTCTTTCATTTTCGAGTTTGTTGTCTTTTTCGTTCATAATGACCTCCTTTGTCCGCTGGCTTGATTATCACCTCATGGTTTCTTGGGGGGGGGGGGGGGCGGCTATCGAGGCATTCAAAACAATTGTCTGTAAAGAAATAAAGGATTTACAACAGAAGAAACTGAAAATTCAGAAACATAATCTCACTAATCAACAGATAAATACTATCAAGAAACTGGAAAGAAACCATGAGGTGATAATCAAGCCAGCGGACAAAGGAGGAGGAATCGTCATTATGAACGAAAAAGACTACAAACTCGAAAATGAAAGAATTCTCGGAGACAGAAATACATACCAGAAGCTACCATCTAATCCAATAGATGCATACAGACACAAACTTCAACAAAACAACAAAACTTAAAAGAAGCTAAGGATATGGGGATCCTAAATGAAAAGGAGTTCAGCTACATTAATGTACGTCATCCTATAACTCCGATCATATACCATTTACCAAAAATCCACAAATCTCTGCAGAATCCGCCAGGGAGACCAATAATATCAGGAGTAGGCTCCCTGAGCAGTAATCTATCAGAATATGTAGACTTAAAATTACAAAAATATGTCAAACAACTTCCGTCCTATCTTAAGGGCTCGACCCAAGTACTCAACCTATTAGAACAAATTGATTGGGAAGAAGGTTTCATCTTGGCAACATGCGACGTCACATCGTTGTACACCTGTATCCCACATGAGCAAGGAATTGCGGCGGTGGAATTTTTTCTGGAAAGAGACACAGAAATACCCATAGAACAGATGGAATTTATTTTGGGAAGCATCAGATACATTCTGGAACACAACTATTTTTGTAATAATGGAACATACTATAAAAAATTTGTGGTACAGCAATGGGGACCAGGTTCGCGCCAAGTTATGCGAACCTATACATGGGGAAATGGGAACGCATTTTTTGGGAATCTTGCCCAGCTGGCGCGGACCTGGTCCTATACCGCCGCTATATCGATGATATTTTAATCATCTGGAAGGGGACAAAGGCGGACCTGGACTTCACGATTGAAGTTATGAACAAGAACGAAAATAACTTGAAGTTTACATACGAAACAAGTACTACTGAGATAGTATTTTTGGATTTAAAGATCGCTGTAAATAAAGGAAAGATAGAAACTTCCACACATTTTAAGACCGTAGACAGCAACAGCTATATCCATAAAACAAGCTGTAACCATGATCAATGGAAGAACAATATTCCAAAAGTACAGCTGCTAAGAATAAGGAAAAACTGCTCCACCAAAGAAAGTTGGGAGAAACAATCCAAAATAATAAAAACAAAGTTCTTAGAAAGAGTATATTCGGAAAGTCTACTTGAAGAAAAAATTGAAGAAGTGGGCAATATAGAACGAACAGAGCTGATGAAATACAAGATCAAAGCTAGACAAACTGAAGACACACCGAATGGATTACTCAATATACCAATGATCACTGAGTATAGTGCAAATAAAAACATCATTGAAAATATTTTTAACAAGCACTGGTCAATTCTTAAAGAAGATGAGATCATTGGGGAAAGATTACCTCCAAAACCCAGGTTTATTTACAGGAGAACAAAAAACCTAAAAAGTATAATAGCACCAAGCATACAGAAAAAAAGAAAACCAGGAGTGACAGATGTCTTTGGAAAAAAGATTAAGGGCTTCTATCCATGCCCATCCTGTAAGGCCTGTAAACATGGAATTAAATCTTCAACATTTAAATGTCACAATACTGGAGAAATCTTTAAGATCCATGATATAATCAGGTGCCATGACAAAGGTGTCATATATCTGTTACAATGCTCTTGCGCACTACAATACGTACGCCAAACATCACGATACCTCAGGGACAGGGTACGTGAACACTTATTATCAATCGAGAAGGGCAGTATGGATACTCCATTGTATAAACATTTCACAACGAAACACAATGGGAATGTGAAAGATTTGAAATTCCTCGGCATACAGAAGGTGGACAAAAAATGGAGAGGAGGTGATTCTGAAAAGAACTTATTAACTACTGAATCTAAATGGATCTTCAATTTAGACTGTCTCTACCCTAAAGGGCTAAATAATAAGGAAGATCTATCCCACCTCCTAAATATGATATAAAATGGAGATTATTGAATTAACCTACAAATAGTCATTCATCTCTAAACCTCATATTGGTACGCCCAATGTCCACTTTCGGAAAGGTCTAAATATCAGCTTGGTGACTTTCTTCACCTACAGATCAGTCTGGTGAATTGATTCACCTACACCAGAAACTCTCGCTTTCGATCCTCCGTTACCCAATTGTTATAGCTTTATCCATAAATTGGTTTGAACGAATATTAAAAGCAACATTGGGCAATAATACCTATCTATATATAAGTTTCAAATATGACTGTCTGTTATGATACCCACTCGTACAGCCCGAAAAATGGCTGTTGTTCAAATAGTCAACAAGATGGCACTATTATTATTAAAACAATGCCCCTTATACAACAAAAACCAGTGACATTCTGAAGGGTACTGTTACTAATCATTCATTTTTTATCTGTCAGCAACACTGTCTTTTTATTAAATTTAGGATTTTAGAAGAACCAACTCTTGTATTGAGTTACATGCGAATACCCCCAACCTTAGACTTCAGATCCACATCGATTCCCTATATCATACACATATCACGTAGAAATATTTGATCTAAATATTTAATCTAAATATTTAATCTAAATATTTAATCTAGAAATATTTAATCTAGATTCTTGGAGAATATAGCATGCTATCTATACATTTAAGAATCAGTTCCCGAACTATCTATTTCCTATGGTTGATTTAATCAATTTCATACCACTGGGGAATATACTCAACCCTCTCAAATTTGGGGATTCCTAACCCAGTCTGAGAGTAGAGAAAGTTGATACAACCATTATTACCTTTCATTATTTTCCATCTACTAAAGAATCAGTCCCCACACTATCCACTGTACTTGGTCGATTTATTAAAGGTTATAGTATACACCCCTGGGGATACATTTCAAAACCCCTGGAGATATATATTCAACCCTCCCAAATTTGGGGACCCCATATGCAAACAGAAAGAGGAGAAGTGATGTATCAAAATAAAAACCCTCCCACATTTGAGGTTTCCATAACCAAACAGAAAGAGAAGTGATGTACCAAAATGAACACAACAACTAAGCTAAGATGATAGAACCATATATATAATAGCTCTAACGAACATGTATATGGGCAGATGTTCCATTTGGATAAAAAGAATAAAAACGCTAAACATATTAGCTACTAGCTTAATATACATACTATATCAAATTATTTAATACTCCCCTCCTATCACAATCTATTAGGAATATATCACCTTAGTACCGATCCAACCCCTCACAGTTAAGAAAAATAAGTTCTATAATATAAACCGGAATAGCACAATATGAATACTACATATAATAGTCCCAAGAACCTTATAGATAAGGATATAAGGCAAGTCTCCAACATACAGATAATCAGGGTTATTGAATAGATCTGTATTACTTCAATATTTATATTAATGGATAATTCACAAACCAAGAACAGAATTGCTTATCATAAATAAATTTGTGTACATCATAAACAGATGCATATACATCTAGAAGATCACCTCCCTCTCCAAAATACAGTACATATTAGAAGACTTATTATTATTTTTTATTACAGCGATCACCGCTGTGATCTTAGTCTATATTTACAAACAAATGACCATCTAACGCCCATTGTGACGCCCATTGTGACGTCACGACCAATGAGATTCCAGAAATATCGGACTCGAAACAGTGCGATCTTTAAAGCAAATTAGTTACAAGCCTAAAGACTATATAGGTCAAATACAAATCCAAATCACACATTGGATATTATTAGGCTAAGAAATTAGGACCAAATAGTAATCAGGAACGATTGATGTTCCGTAAAAGATACCGGAAGTGACTTCACAAAACATGGGGGTAAACAATAACGATTTTCGGGCTTGAAGTCCGATTTGTACTTGGTTATTATGTATTAATTATCAAATCAATCTGCACACTAACTGAGAGCAGAAATAACATCATCTGATATCTTAAATATACACAATCTAACATACACAATGTTGCCCCAAATAACGAAAAACCGGAAATGAAACAAAGTAACACTTCCGGTCCAGGGGCTTTAAAAGGCTACCAAATTTACCTTACAATCAGTCTTGATAAAGGCCTGCTCCAGGGCCGAAACGCGTTGACCGATTGGTAAGCCTATTTTCATATTTCTTTAATGCTAAAAACGTTATTGCACTATGTTGTTTTCTGTCTTCCTTTTAGGTTGATATTCGTCTTTTGGAAAGTTCACTCTTTGAGGATTTTAGGACTCTTCCGTGCCAGCAACACTTTGCTGTCACACAGTCACATCTTTTCCACAGCGTTTGTTTGGATCTCATACTTTTTTACAGTTTCATCCTTTGTTTTACTTTTTTGCACCACACATTTTTTGTATCATTCAGTGTTGCTTTTGGAAGACCACTGATTGTTTTCACTGTGAGACATTATTTTTTAAATTTTTCTAAACAATTTTCCTTTATTTTTTATTTTTTGTATTTTTGATTAACACAGGATTTAAACACAATTTGGACTTTATTTTTCACACGTAGGATTTGGACACTATCACCTTGTGACATTTACACGCAGGATTACAAGCACTTTATAATAAATTACCCCACAGGATTGATTGAAGCCTAAGGACTTCCTTCCCATATTGATTTATTTATTTGTTTCACATCCTATGCACAGTGCGATACTAATGTAATATAGATTTATTGTTTTTAATATCTTTGCATGATTTATTGTTTTTAATATCTTTGCTTAATATTTTTTAACAGCCGTTGTTTATCATGGATCCATGATATATAGAGATATATATATATATATTTTATATTTTTATTTTGTATTTTATTTCCTTGTCTTCTTGTTTTTATGGTATATTGTATTTTAATTTGTCAACATATTAAAATATTGTACACTTTGACCACACTATTCATAGACATTGAGATTTTGTCCAACACTCTCACATTGGTTTAAACACCAAGTATTTTTCAGTCCTGAAAACCAGGTTTAATTTTCCCCTCTGCCATCTTTTGATAGGCGCCAAAGGGATATTCACTTATTTAATTTAGAATAGGGTAGGGCATTTTTTTATTTTGGGGTTTTTTGTTATTTTATTAGGGGGCTTAGAGTAGGTGTAATTAGTTTAAAATTGTTGTAATATTTTTCTAATGTTTGTAAATATTTTTTTATTTTTTGTAACTTAGTTCTTTTTTATTTTTTGTACTTTAGTTAGTTTATTTAATTGTAGTTATTTGTAGGTATTGTATTTAATTAATTTATTGATAGTGTAGTGTTAGGTTTAATTGTAGATAATTGTAGGTATTTTATTTAATTTATTTAATGATAGTGTAGTGTTAGGTTTAATTGTAACTTAGGTTAGGATTTATTTTACAGGTAATTTTGTAATTATTTTAACTATTTTAGCTATTAAATAGTTCTTAACTATTTAATAGCTATTGTACCTGGTTAAAATAAATACAAAGTTGCCTGTAAAATAAATATTAATCCTAAAATAGCTACAATATAATTATTCGTTATATTGTAGCTATATTAGGGTTTATTTTACAGGTAAGTATTTATCTTTAAATAGGAATAATTTATTTAATAAGAGTTAATTTATTTTGTTAGATTTAAATTATATTTAACTTAGGGGGGTGTTAGTGTTAGGGTTAGACTTAGCTTTAGGGGTTAATCCATTTATTAGAGTAGCGGCGAGATCCGGTCGGCAGATTAGGGGTTAATAATTTAAGTTAGGTGTCGGCGATGTTAGGGAGGGCAGATTAGGGGTTTATAATATTTATTATAGGGTTATTGAGGCGGGAGTGAGGCGGATTAGGGGTTAATAACTTTATTATAGTAGCGGTGAGGTGCTGTCGGCAGATTAGGGGTTAATTATTGTAGGTAGCTGGCGGCGACGTTGTGGGGGGCAGATTAGGGGTTAATAAATATAATATAGGGGTCGGCGGTGTTAGGGGCAGCAGATTAGGGGTACATAGGGATAACGTAGGATGCGGCGGTGTACGGAGCGGCAGATTAGGGGTTAATAATAAAATGCAGGGGTCAGCGATAGCGGGGGCGGCAGATTAGGGGTTAATAAGTGTAAGGTTAGTGGTGTTTAGACTCGGGGTTCATGTTAGGGTGTTAGGTGCAGACTTAGAAACTGTTTCCCCATAGGAAACAATGGGGCTGCGTTAGGAGCTGAACTCTGTTTTTTTGCAGGTGTTAGGTTTTTTTTCAGCTCAAACAGCCCCATTGTTTCCTATGGGGGAATCGTGCACAAGCACGTTTTTGAAGCTGGCCGCGTCCGTAAGCACCGCTGGTATCGAGAGTTGCAGTTGCGGTAAATATGCTATACGCTCCTTTTTTTGAGCCTAACGCAGCCCTTCTGTGAACTCTAAATACCAGCGGTATTTAAAAGGTGTGGCCAGAAAAAAGCACGCGTAGCTAACACACCCCTTTGGCCGCAAAACTCTAAATCTAGGCGTAAGTTAGGAAGAACAAAACAACTAGATAAATTAATTGTATAAGAAGATACAAAACAGTTTGTAGCAAAGAACTCCACACAATTATCATAAGTCTTAACTTCCAAAAAAATCTAATGTGATTTAGACAATACTTCTATTTTTAAAAAACCCACTGGGAGTGTAATTTCTTCTACTGGCTGTGTTAATACAGCTTGGCCTCGTGGCCAAAAACTTTCAGTATGGGTGGGGATACCACAGGCTAAATAAACTAATTCAAATGCCAATATAAGGTTAATGGAAATACTTGTAAACAATTTAATACACTCCAGTAGGTAAAGTGGATCATCGTGAACAAATTAAAGGGGAGAACATTTTTGAGTAAACTGTCCCTTTAAAGGGACACTAAACCCAATTTTTTTCTTTCATGATTTAGATAGAGCATGCAGTTTTAAGCAACTTTCTAATTTGCTCCTATTATCAATTTTTCTTTGTTCTATTTCTATCTTTATTTAAAAAGCAGGAATGTGATGCATAGGAGCCGGCCTATTTTTGGTTGAGAACCTGGGTTATGCTTGCTTACTGGTGGGTAAATGTAGGCCTCCAATAAGCGCTATCCATGGTGCTGAACCTAAAATTGGCTGGCTGATAAGATTGACGTTACTGCTTTTAAAATAAAGATAGCAAACGAATGAAGAAACGTTGATACTAGGAGTAAATTAGAAAGTTGCTTAAAATTTAATGATCTATCTGAATCATGAAATTAAAAAATTGGGTTCAGTGTCCCTTTAAGCAATTAGCATTGATGAGTTTCACTGCCTGCTTTCTTCACTCAAGTCCATGTCAGAAGCGCTGCTACAATCTGTCAGACTTGAAGGACAGTGTCACTGTTCCACGACATAGATTCCGGTTAGATCGTTTTGATTTTTACACATATTGCAAACGCTAGAAGACAGGGTCACAGTGTGTCTCCTTTTATCGATATGGAATCAAAGGTTAATATCTCCTGAGGGGGGATTATGAACAGTTGGGTTTAATCATATATACTTTATTTGATTTTATGCTGCTTTATGTGTGAGATGTTTATGGGCTCATAGGCTGAGATGGAACATACATTTTTCATTTTCACTTTGAAGGTTGCACAGTTTAAAAGCTTTGCACGCTTTTTCTCATAGCAGGGACGGTCCTGCATTGCGCACCATGTGACCGGAATGGTCGAGGCTTTCATTTCCTTTCTCTTCACCGAGTTTCGGAGAGGAGTTTTATTTCTGTTCTTTCTGGGTCATAGGAGGTGGTGAGTGCCACAGCCATTGGGGGTATAAAGATGCTGTTTTTTTTTAATTTTAAATAAAGTAATGCCTGTTTATATTGTGAAGGAGCTCTGGGATATTCACCCTCTCACTTATGTTCCATAAGCCTTGATAAGAGGATTATATCAAATAAAGTTGACATGTTTGATACCACTGAGCCGCCCACCTCTGAGGAATCCTCGTCCAGTGAGTTGCACACCCTAAATGCATCTTTTTATACACATGCAGCTTCCTATTGTACTGCTAATCCTTCATTTGGAGGGGTGCCCTTTTCACCAGACATTACTGTGCAATTTCATAAGGCGGTGTCTGCGGCCATTAGTGCTTTCCTTGCACTGCTAAGCACAAGCAAAAGGTTAAATCTTGCACTCCTGCCCAGGTGGCATCATGTAATTTGTCGGATATATCTGATCAGTTATCCGAGGATGAGGTTCTCTCTGAAACTTCAGAGTATGAACTTTCATGGTTGGAGTCTGCTACCTATAATCCTCCAACTGTGGAGGATCCAGTTTTTAGAATCTCTGGAATTTGATTGCAATCATTATTAAGGATGAGTGGGACAGGGTTAGGTTCCTCTTCCCATCATCTGCCTTTTAAGGATCCCGGTTCTGGGCTCTCTATGAGGGTGAATTTTCTTTTTCCCATCCCTCCTTGGTTGGCGCTATTTTTACACTGACCACACGTAATACTAGCGCATGTGGGAATAGTTTGTTGTTCATAGAGCCGCTGGATGTAAGAATGGAAACTCTGACAAAGATGATGTTTCAACCTATGGGATATTGCTTTACTGGTTGCGCTTGTCGACACAGTTGCTGGAGCGGCTACCTTTTGGTTCATGAAAAAGATTGAGGTGGAAGGTTCCCTTGACATTTTTCACAAAAGAATTACAGCCTTCTGGGTTACTAATTCTTTAATCTGTGCTTTTATTTTGCAGATTAATTAACCTATGGCTAAGACTTCAGGTTTTTTGTTCAGACCCCTAAGGCTCTCTAACAGATATAATTTCTAAGTCTAGTCGCTTTCCCTCTCCTTTACGGGAAGGAGTTTGTTTGACTATCTCCATGGTTTCAGGGGCCAATGGTGCCTTCATACCGTAAGATAAGAACAAATCTAAGGGACAAAGTTTGTATTTTCATTCCTTTAGTTCTGATAAAAGCCCAGCATCAGAATCCTCCACTAAGCAATAGCAAACCAAGAGTTCTTGGAAGCCGGCTCAGTCCTGGAATAGATCCAAGCAGAGCAAGAAGCCCGCTGAGACTAAGTCCGCATGATGGTCGGCCCTCTGTACTATTTTGGGTTGTGTAGGGGGCAGACTGTCGATCTTTCAGAGGCTTGGTTCAGGGACGTGCAGATTCTTGGGTCCTGGAGGTCATAGCTCAGGGTTACAAGATAGGTTTCAAATCTCATCCACCCAGGGGCAGATTCATCCTTTCCACCTGTGTGGGAATAGTTTGTTGTTCATAGAGCGGCTGGATGTAAGAATGGAAACTCTGACAAAGATGATGTTTCAACCTATGGGATATTGCTTTACTGGTGGCGCTTGTCGACACAGTTGCTGGAGCGGCTACCTTTTGGTTCATGAAAAAGATTGAGGTGGAAGGTTCCCTCAACATTTTTCACAAAAGAATTACAGCCTTCTGGGTTACTAATTCTTTAATCTGTGCTGTTATTTTGCAGATTAATTAACCTATGGCTAAGACTTCAGGTTTTCTGTTCAGACCCATAAGGCTCTCTGACAGATATAATTTCTAAGTCTAGTCGTTTTCCCTCTCCTTTACGGGAAGGAGTTTGTTTGACTATCTCCATGGTTTCAGGGGCCAACGGTGCCTTCATACCGTAAGATAAGAACAAATCTAAGGGACAAAGTTTGTATTTTCATTCCTTTAGTTCTGATAAAATCCCAGCATCAGAGGCCTCCACTAAGCAATAGCAAACCAAGAGTTCTTGGAAGCCGGCTCAGTCCTGGAATAGATCCAAGCAGAGCAAGAAGCCCGCTGAGACTAAGTCCGCATGACGGTCGGCCCTCTGTACTATTTTGGGTTGTGTAGGGGGCAGAATGTCGATCTTTCAGAGGCTTGGTTCAGGGACGTGCAGATTCTTGGGTCCTGGAGGTCATAGCTCAGGGTTACAAAATAGGTTTCAAATCTCATCCACCCAGGGGCAGATTCATCCTTTCCACCTGTATTCAAGACTAGGAAAGAGGGAAGTCTTTCTGGAGTGTGTTAGGGATCTGTCCTCCTTTGGAGTCATTCTCCCATTGTCTATCTTAGTGAGAGGTTTGAGATACTATTCAAACTTTTTCATTGTCCCAAAGAAGGAGGGATCTTTCCATCCAGTTCTGGACCTAAAGTGCTTAAACAAATTTCTAAATGTCCGCTCGTAAAGATGGAGACAATAAGGTCCATCCTTTCCTTCATTCAGGAAGGGCAGTTTATGACCACTATAGCTTTGAAGGAGGCATTCCTTCACCTTCCAATCCACAGGGAACACTTCTAGTTCCTCAGGTTTGCGTTCCTGGACAAGCACTTCCAGTTCATTGCACTTCCGTTTGGTCCAGCTACTGCTCCAAGAATTTTTACGGATATTCTAGGAGCTCTTCTAGCAGTCGCCAGAACCTGGGGGTGGCGCAGTAGCTCCCTACTTGGATAATATTCTGGACCATCATTTCGTCTGGTGGAAGTCCATTCAGAATCTTTCCTCTGTCTATTTTGATACCACTGAGGGAAGATAAATAGAGAAAGGAGTTCTCTTATTCCAAGCACCAGGGTGGAATTCCTGGTCTCTTTAATAGATTCCATAGACATGAGTGTATTTCTAACAGACCAGAGCAGTTGCAAGCTAGCTTCCACATGTCTTGCCCTCCAGACCTCCTTAAAGGAACACTGAACCCAAATTTTTTCTTTCGTGATTCAGATAGAGCATGCAATTTTAAGCAACTTTCTAATTTACTCCTATTATCAAATTTTCTTTATTCTCTTGGTATCTTTATTTGAAATGCAAGAATGTAAGTTTAGATGCCGGACCATTTTTGGTGAACAACCTAGGTTGTCCTTCCTGATTGGTTGATAAATTCATCCACCAATCAAAAACTGCTGTCCAGAGTACTGAACAAAGAAAAAAGCTTAGATGCCTTCTTTTTCAGATAAAGATAGCAAGAGAACGAAGAAAAATTGATAATAGGAGTAAATAAGAAGGTTGCTTAAAATTGCAAGCTCTATCTGAATCACGAAAGAAAAAATTTGGGTTCAGTGTCCCTTTAAGGCCATCTGTGGCTCAGTATATGGAGGTGATTGATCTCATGGTGTCCAGCATGGACATTGTTCTCTTTGCCAGGTTCCACCTCAGGCCATCGCAACAGATCATGTGATCTGTCCGACGACGCTAACTTCCAAGACCAAAGCTCCTATAACAATTGGATCTCTAGATACCCAAGAATGAGGACAGAAAGGATGGGATGTGTTAGGAGCGTCTAATAAAAGGCCAGGTCTAAGTTAAGAGTGTGGACTAGAAATGCTGGTATTGCACAGTAAGAGGATCCTACAATTACACAATAATAGGATCCTTAAATTACACAAATTAACAAGTTTAATATCACATATAATAACAGCAGGTTATCGCAGGTTAAAAAAGCATAAAAGTATATGGATCCATAGTACTTAATAAAAACAATCTAACAATGGCAGTAATAAAATGATACTGTTACAACAATGGTAATGATAAAAGGGCAAGAATATAAAAGAATAAAAACAATGGAACAATACAAATAAAATACAGGAATAATTGTGTGCGAGTCAATGTGATAAACAGTGAAAAATATATATATAAACATATAAAAATAAACCAAAGATAAATATAAATAAATTGGAAGTCCCGTGAAAAATCAGTGAAAAAGATGGTTGTGAAACCGGTGAAAAATAAAGTATATCTGGTAATACCAGTGAAAAAGTATATATATATGTGTTGAAAATCCAATAAAAATGAAAATGATATATGAAAATAAAAGTTAGTCAGAAAATCCTTGTAATCCAAATATCAATCCAAAAAAATATATAAGTGAATCCAATTATATGATAATAATAATAATAAAAAGTGGTCCAACAGTGAAAAAATCCAATATAAAAAAGAAGCAAAAATGTGATATATTCAGAAAGTCAATCAACAGTGAACGCTGGGTATCAAAAATATACAAACAAACTTCATAAACAATGAAAAAATGAAATAATCAAATCCTGTGAAAAAAGGAGAAGATCCAATCCCTGTGAAAAAAGAAAAAATACAACATAGAGCAGTATTGTTTAAAACAAGCTTACAATTATAGGAATAAAGCTCACCATATATGCCAACGCGTTTCGGCCCACCAATAGGGCCTTTTTCAAGAATGATATATGGTTGGTGAGAGTGCTTATTATATACCTATTTAGATTAGAAAATTGCGCCAAAATTACCCTAATTGCGCCAAAAAATGACCTTTCGAACCGGAAATGGAAATAAACCGGATGTGGATATTTGTTGTGTTATTGGGATTTGGTTTACCCCATTTTTACGATATTATAGTGATTTGGTTTATCCCATATTACCATATTGTAGTTATAATCAACATATAGTGCCTTCCTGTCTAAATATTTCTATAAGGCTAAATGTGTAGCTCAGTGCCTATTGAATTGTTGTTTACCTTGTAGCGCTAAAAACCGGATATCCGGTTCCGCCGCTAAACCGGAAGTCAATAGGAACCGGAAGTTGACGAAAACCGGAAGTCAGTTTTTTTCGTCAAAACCGGAACCGGCCTTAGCGGGGGTAAACATGTGTCTAGTGTAGTTGTTAGTTCGCATATATTATATTGGACATACCTCGATAAGTAAATTGTGGCTCCTATTTGTAAAAACATATAGCTTATTGGATAGTTAGTATACCTCATTGATTATTAATAAGTGTGGTACGGTATTAAAAACGTCTTAAAATTTATATTAATTCCTTCCTATAAAATATGTAACTATAATCATCCGCCTAATATTGCAGATAAATCTCTTCTTGTGAACCTGTGATGTAGTTTCTGTATCTTGTATATAGCCCTATTAAAGGATAATAGGGCCTAAATCTCTATCAGACTTTTATGTCAATTGTTATAAGAGTTCTGGATAAGTAGGGGAGTAATAAATGTAAATCTTATACATAATTATGAGTATAGATAGGTCATTAGAATTATGACCTGTCTGATAATGTATAATATCTGTTGTCTGTTCCTACAGTATTAGGAATAGAGAGATCGGGATAGCGGTATATTTGCGTGATTCATATCTTTAAACTTCAGAAAACATTACTTTACACCTCTAACACTTTTACAATAGGCGTAGATATTTACATGAAGATGTCACTCCATGTATCCTTATAAATCAGCCAGATTTCCAGTCTAAGGTTTCAAATACTCTCCCAGTATACGATCCTCACTATTAGATAGTATCAAAGAATATACTTATCTCTCTCTAGAACAACTATTTCCATTTAAGGATCTGTCAGGAGGTATATTCCCCCCTTCTTGTCACTTTTGGAGCTAATGTTTTCTGAAGTTTAAAGATATGAATCACGCAAATATACCGCTATCCCGATCTCTCTATTCCTGTCTAGCAGTCTGGATTTACTAAAATTAATATCGCTAATACTGTAGGAACAGACAACAGATATTATACATTATCAGACAGGTCATAATTCTAATGACCTATCTATACTCATAATTATGTATAAGATTTACATTTATTACTCCCCTACTTATCCAGAACTCTTATAACAATTGACATAAAAGTTTGATAGAGATTTAGGCCCTATTATCCTTTAATAGGGCTATATACAAGATACAGAAACTACATCACAGGTTCACAAGAAGAGATTTATTTGCAATATTAGGCGGATGATTATAGTTACATATTTTATAGGAAGGAATTAATATAAATTTTAAGATGTTTTTAATACCGTACCACACTTATTAATAATCAATGAGGTATACTAACTATCCAATAAGCTATATGTTTTTACAAATAGGAGCCACAATTTACTTATCCAGGTATGTCCAATATAATATATGCGTACTAACAACTACACTAGACACATGTTTACCCCCACTAAGGCCGGTTCCGGTTTTGACGAAAAAAACTGACTTCTGGTTTTCATCAACTTCCGGTTCCTATTGACTTCCGGTTTAGCGGCGGAACCGGATATCCGGTTTTTAGCGCTACAAGGTAAACAACAATTCAATAGGCACTGAGCTACACATTTAGCCTTATAGAAATATTTAGACAGGAAGGCACTATATGTTGATTATAACTACAATATGGTAATATGGGATAAACCAAATCACTATAATATCGTAAAAATGGGGTAAACCAAATCCCAATAACACAACAAATCCCCACATCCGGTTTATTTCCATTTCCGGTTCGAAAGGTCATTTTTTGGCGCAATTAGGGTAATTTTGGCGCAATTTTCTAATCTAAATAGGTATATAATAAGCACTCTCACCAACCATATATCAGTCTTGAAAAAGGCCCTATTGGTGGGCCGAAACGTGTTGGCATATATGGTGAGCTTTATTCCTATAATTGTAAGCTTGTTTTAAACAATACTGCTCTATGTTGTATTTTTTCTTTTTTTACAGGGATTGGATCTTCTCCTTTTTTCACAGGATTTGATTTTTTGATTTTTTCATTGTTTATGAAGTTTGTTTGTATATTTTTGATACCCAGCGTTCACTGTTGATTGACTTTCTGAATATATCACATTTTTGCTTCTTTTTTATATTGGATTTTTTCACTGTTGGACCACTTTTTATTATTATTATCATATAATTGGATTCACTTATATATTTTTTTGGATTGATATTTGGATTACAAGGATTTTCTGACTAACTTTTATTTTCATATATCATTTTCATTTTTATTGGATTTTCAACACATATATATACTTTTTCACTGGTATTACCAGATATACTTTATTTTTCACTGGTTTCACAACCATCTTTTTCACTGATTTTTCACAGGACTTCCAATTTATTTATATTTATCTTTGGTTTATTTTTATATGTTTATATATATATTTTTCACTGTTTATCACATTGACTCGCACACAATTATTCCTGTATTTTATTTGTATTGTTCCATTGTTTTTATTCTTTTATATTCTTGCCCTTTTATCATTACCATTGTTGTAACAGTATCATTTTATTACTGCCATTGTTAGATTGTTTTTATTAAGTACTATGGATCCATATACTTTTATGGTTTTTTAACCTGTGATAACCTGCTGTTATTATATGTGATAAAAAACTTGTTAATTTGTGTAATTTAAGGATCCTATTATTGTGTAATTGTAGGATCCTCTTATTGTGCAATACCAGCATTTCTAGTCCACACTCTTAACTTAGACCTGGCCTTTTATTAGGCGCTCCTAACACATCCCATCCTTTCCATCGCAACAGATCATTTAGATCTGTCTCAACAGATTTCTCTGGACAACCGGTCAAATCGCTCTCTCTGTGACTCTATCCAGATCACCTGTCCAGAGGGACAACGTTTTTAAGACCTTCCTGGATGACTGTGAGGATGGACGCAAGTCTGTCAGGATGGGGAGCTGTTTGGGATGCCAAGAGGGCACAGGGACTGTGGACGCTGGAGGAGAGTTCCCTCCCGTTCAACATTCTAGACCTTCGGACAATATTCAATGCTCTGAAGGCTTGGCTCCTACTGGGTTTGTCCTAATTTATCTGATTCCAATCAGAAAATGTAACCTTGGTGACTTACTCAACCATCAGGGGGGAATGAGAAGCTCCCTAGCAATGAGGGAAGTATCTCGGATTCTGGAGTGGGCAGAAACCCACAACTGTTTGCAGTCAGCGATCCACATTCCGGGTGTGCACATCGGGACGCAGATTTCTCAGCAGACAATCCTTTCATCCGGGGGAATGATCTCTCCATGCGGAGATATGCAACAGGTGGGGAACGCCGGAGATAGATCTCATGGCTTCCCATCTCAATACCAAGCTACCTAGATATGGGTCGAGGTGCAGGGACCCTCAGGCGGAGCTGACAGATGTATTAGCGGTGCCTTGCCATTACCACTCTTTCCTTGAGTGGTGGCTCAAATCATACAGGAGCAGGCGTCAGTGATACTGATTGCTCCATTGTGGCTGCGAAGGATACTGTTCACGAATCTAGTGGGGATGTTATTATCTCCTCCTTGGAGGTTACCTTGTTGCAGGGATCCACTGGAACAAGGCCACTTTCTTCATCATTATCTAGATTCTCTGAGGCTGACTGCGTGGAGATTGAACGCTTAGTCTTAGCCAAGAGAGGGTTTTCTGAGAGTGGTATTGATACTCTCATTCAAGCTCGTAAGCTGGTTACTCATCACATCTCTCATAAGGTGTGGAGGATCTACTTATTTTGGTGTGTAGAGAGTAGTTTGTCCTGGCACAAAGTAAAGGTTGCCAGGATTCTTTCTTTTCTCCATGATGGACTGGAGAAGGGCTTCTCAGCTAGTTCCTTGAAGGGACAGATTTCGGCCCTGTCTGTTTTACCGCACAAGAGGCTCGCTGTGCTTCCGGATGTACAGTCTTTTGTTGAGGTTCTGACTAGGATCAGGCCAGAGTTTAGATCTAATGCTCCTCCTTGGAGTTTAAATTGTGTTCTTAAAGTTTTGCAACAGGCTCTGTTTGAGCCTATGCATGAGGTTGTCATTAAGTTGTTACTTTTCTACTAGCTATTGCTTCTGCGCGCAGAGACTCTGAGATTGCTGCCTTGCAATGCAACCCTCCATACCTGATGTTCCATGCTGATAAGGCTGTTCTACAAACTAAGTTAGGATTTCTTCCTAAGGTTGTGTCAAATCGCAATCAATCAAGAAATTGTGGTTCCTTCCTTATGTCCTAATCCTTCTTCATTGAAGGAACGTTTACTGCATAATCTGGATGTGGTTCATGCCTTGAAGTTCTTTCTTCAGTCTATGAAGGAATTTAGACAAACTTTATGTGTTTGTTATCTATTCTGGGAGGCGTAGGGGTTAGAGGGACTCTTCGACTTCCTTATCTTTTTGGTTGAGGAGTATCATCCACTTAGCTTATGAGTCAGCTGGTCTTAAGTCTCCTCAGAGGATTATGGCTTATTCTATGAGAGCAGTGGCTTCCTCTTGGGCCTTCAAAAATGAGGCCTCTATGGATCAGATTTGTAAGGTGACTACTTGGTGCTCCTTACATACTGTTTCCAAATTTTACAAGTTTGATGGTTTTGCTTCTGCTGAAGCAGCCTTCGGGAGAAAGGTTTTGCAGGCTTTGGTGCCCTCAGATTAGGGGCCGTCTTTCTTTTCTACCCTCCCGTTAGCATTCAGTGTCCTTTGTAGCTTGGGTATTGTTCCTCAAAAATTAATGAATGCAGCTGTGTAATCTCCATGAATTAAGAAAGAAAACATAAATTATGACTTACCAGATAATTTTCTTTCCTTCGATGCAGGGAGAGTCCACAGCTCCCACCAGTGTTCTCCGATGGGGTGCCCTAAATTTATTTTATTTTCTTCTGACACCTTTTTCACCCTGACTTTGTCTCCTTCTGGTGGCCAGCTTCTGTATTCCCACACGTAATAAATGCAGCTGTGGACTCTCCCTGTATCAAAGGAAAGAAAACTATTTGGTATGTCATAGTTTATGTTTTTTTTTTTATTTCATGATTTAGAAAGAACATGCAATTTTAAACAATTTTCCCATTTACTTCAAATATCTAATTTGCTTCATTCTCCTGATATCCTATGTTGAAATGCATATCTAAATAAGCACAGTATCTCCTGATTTGTGGCTGCACATAGATGCTTCATGCGATTGGCTCACCCATTTGCATTGCTTTTTTTCAACAACGGATATCTGAAGAATGATGCAAATGAGATAATAGAAGTTAATTGTAAAGTTGTTTAAAATTGCATTCTCTATCTGAATCATTAAATATTTTTTTTTGTGGGGTTTCATGTCCCTTTAATCCCTGCAGCAAAATGACAAAGGGCTACATGTAGTAAATTTTTTTTGCAATATACGTTAATGATTTATTTTGCCCCCTTTTCATATAATTTAACCCTTTAAATTGTGGAAATGCACACTGCAGTCTCTCAAGGCTTTACTTGCGATATATCTGTCACTAATTGAACACAACTACAAACCATTACAGTTGATACTAGCAAAATGACTGTGGCTAGCTTGTCTTGAAAAACAATTCCAGTAAACAAGATGTTAATTTGTTTTTACACCTCATTGCTATGCTATTCTATTGCAAAGACATAGCTTGTAATTTCATGGTGTTTAGCATGACAGTAAGACTAACTCATATTAACATAAGCAATTGTGTAGGCAGTATATGATTTGATTAAATATGTGTGTGTTTCTACATTTGGTAATACTAATTGTAATGGCAAGCTGGAAGTTGACAATGGGTCTGTGTAAATTAAGTGCAATTAGATGTTTTTCGGTTCTTATTGACGACGACGTGCAGGGTACGTCCTCTAAAAAAATACAGTTAATGACTGAGAACGTACCCTGCACGTCGTCGGTCTGGGAAAGCGGTGGAAGCGATCCGGATCGCTTCCAGCCGCTTTCCGGTTATTGCAGTGATGCCTCAATATCGAGGCATCCTGCAATAACCCTCCTTGGCCCCCATTAAGAAAGAGGGGGAGGGTTAAAGAGCTTTTTTTTGGGGGGGATCAGGGAGTTTGGGGGCGAAGGGGGGATTCTACACAGCAGCATATGTAAATATGCTCAAACAAATATATATATAGACCTTTTATTTTAGTACTGCCAGTACTTAAGATCTTGGGGACAATTGTGGGGTGGGGGAGGGAAGAGAGCTGTTTGGGAGGGACTGATGTGTCAGGTGAGAGGCTGATCTCTGCACTAAATCTAAAATTAACCCTGCAAGCTCCCTACAAGCTACCTAATTAACCCCTTTACTGCTAGCCATAATACACGTGTGATGCACAGCTGCATTTTTGCGGCCTTCTAATTACCAAAAAGCAACGCCAAAGCCATATATGTCTGCTATTTCTGAACAAAGGGGATCCCAGAGAAGCATTTACAACCATTTGTGCCATAATTGCAAAAGCTGTTTTTAAATAATTTCAGTGAGAAACCTAAAGTTTGTGAAAAAGTTGACTATTTTTTTTTATTTGATCGCATTTGGTGGTGAAATGGTGGCATGAAATATACCAAAATGTTCCTAGATCAATACTTAGGGTTGTCTACTACACTACACTAAAGCTAAATTTAACCCTACAAGCTTCCTAATTAACCCCTGCACTGCTGGGCATAATACACGTGTGGTGCGCAGCGGCATTTAGCGGCCTTCTAATTACCAAAAAGCAACGCCAAAGCCATATATGTCTGCTATTTCTGAACAAAGGGGATCCCAGAGAAGCTTTTACAACCATTTGTGCCATAATTGCACAAAATGTTTGTAAATGATTTCCGTGAGAAACCTAAAATTGTAAAAGATTTAAAGTTTTTTTTTTTTATTTGATCGCATTTGGCGGTGAAATGGTGGCATGACATATACCAAAATGGGCCTAGTTTAGTAATATAATCAGTAGCTTTTGTCTAAGTTTACATTTAATTTTGGGTAGGTTGTTAAATAAAAATATGGTTGGTTCTAAGGGGAATGCAATACTAATTACTTGCTTAACGGCCAAGTGTATTTCACTCCAGTATTGGCTGATTTTGGGGCATGTCCACCATATGTGTTGATAATCTCCCGATTCCCCTCACATTCTCCAGCACTTATTATTACTTAGCCTATATATGGCAGCTAGTCTAACTGGAGTATAGTACAATCTGAGCAGTAGTTTTAGGTTCGACTCCAATTGTGCTATAGATGATGTGTGTGTGCTCATGTTCCTAAATATCCTAGTCCATTGTTCATGGGTTAAAGGCATTTGGAGTTCATCTGACCATTTAATAATAATCAAGTAATTGTTTATATATCAGTGACAGGGAGCCCTTTGTATAAATGTCAGATTTACATATGGATTCAAAAGGGGATAAAGGTCTGTAAAATTGGGTGCGTTTGGTGTGTGTAGTGAGATAATGGGTTAATTGAAAATATCTGAACCATGGAAGAAAATAGTTACCGAAAGATTCATGCAACACAGCTTTTGGTTTAAGGGATTTGTTCTCCATGGCCAAGCTACATGGTATGACGTCTCGTAGGGATAAGTCTTTTTCATATTGAATAGGGAGTGACACTAGCGCTTCTGGATTGTGTTTTAATGGTGTCAATGGGGATGGGATTTCGGAAATCTTTGGAAAATTATTGATGCATTTAGCCCAAATTTTAAGCGTAAGCTTAGCTATTGTTGAGGTGAATGGATGCAGGAACCTATGAATATATGGTATCCAGCAACTGGCTCCCAGTTGCGAATTTTGTGCTAAGTCATGATCTAGTTTTACCCATTCTTTATGTGTACCATGCTTACACCAGTCAATGATCCGGGTTAGGGTGCTTGCTATAAATTAATAATGAAGATTAGGCATTCCCAGTCCTCCCTGTACTTTAGGTCGGTATATAATCGCTTTAGCTAGTCTAGAGCATTTGTACTTCCATAAGAAGGTATTTAATATATTTTGAATCTTATTGAAGAAACATTTAGGTAACGCTATTGGGACAGTTTGAAATATGTACAATATTTTTGGTAAAATAGTCATTTTGATTGCATGTAATCTACCCATCCATGACAGAGCTTTGTGTCACCAGGATTGCAGCTCTTGTATGTTATTCATTAGGGGGATATAGTTAGCCGTATACATTAATTGCGGATTATTAGTAATTTGAATACCCAGGTATTTCAGAGAGTGTTTCTGATATTTATAGTGGTAAGTAGATTGTATGTAATCTGTCTCAAGACTCGAGGCACCCACCCCCATAAATTCCGATTTAGCGGCGTTAATCTTAAAATTAGAGAGTCTACCATAAATTTGGAATTCTGAGTGTAACTCGGGCATAGAGGTAGTTGGATTGGTAATGGTCAAAAAGACATCGTCTGCATACATAGAAACTTTATAGACCTTCTCTTGTATTGTTATGCCTGTTATTTTTGGATTTTCTCTGATTCTAGCTGCCAAGGCTTCCATGGCCAGGGCAAATAGTAATGGGGATAGAGGACAACCTTGCCTTGTGCCATTATGTATGGCAAAGGATGGTTATAGTGAATCATTTAACCTAATTTTTGCATTTGGGGTAGTATAAAGGGACATTATCTTTGATATAAAGGTTTCCGGGAAACCAAATTTTTCTAAAATTATTTCGAGAAAGTTCCAATTTAACCGATCAAAAGCTTTCTCCGCGTCCATGGACGCGAAGATTGTTGGGATATTGGCTCTTACCGAGTGGTCTATCAGGGTTTGTATTTTGATGGTATTATCCCTGGCTTCTCTGTATGGGGTAACGCCTACCTGATTATAATGTATCAGCTGTGGGAGTAGTTTATTCAGTTGGACTGCTATTATTTTTGCATAAAGTTTTGCATCAGTGTTCAACAATGAAATAGGGCAGAAATTAGATGGAGCATCTGTAGTTTTACCCGGTTTTGGGAGAACTATAATGTGCGCCATTAACATAGAAGATGGGAAATGGTTAGTAGAGGATACACTGTTGTATAGATTAAGTAGTATTGGGATGAGAATTGGGGCAAAAATCTGATAGTATTTGGCAGAGAAGCCATCTGGGCCCGGGCTTTTACCTGATGAGAGGCCAATATGTTTTTGTCTGAAATTCCTTGTCCGTAAGGGGATAATATTACTTTCAATGTGAGAATTTCATTTGTGAAATATAAAATGTAGACTGTGGCAGAATATTTTTTTCTACTTTATTACACCATATCTTAATCCAAAAACAAAATTACAGTTAAAAGATATAATATGAAAGCTGAATTGATGCTGAAAAACCCCCAATATATTTTATTCCTGTGTATTTATAAATCTACAATCAAGAGTGAAGTCCAAATAAATACATAGCAAAATCATACAAATCTGTCTGGCTTCCAGCAGTATAAAACAAGACTCAAGAGACTAAACTAATCTTAAAACTAGACACTAACAATCAGTCTTTTTTTGTAACATTCTATTTGTAAATTATTTCTGCCCATTACAATGAGGATCTATGTTTTGATATTTGTGTGTTTAGTTATAAAGTTCCCTTTCTTGTTTAGATCTGGTCTTAGCAAGATGAAGTAACACTTGGGGAAGAAGATACAGCCCAGTATCCCACTGCTGGATGCCAGGATGGCAAAGATCTCCAAAGCCAACATATATTTAATGTTGGAACTCAGGTAGGTTGGGATAAAGGTGATCCAGACACTGCAGAACACCAGCATACTGAAGGTGATCATCTGGGCTTCATTGTAACGGTCAGGCACCTTCCTTACTGCAAAAGCAACACAGAAACTCAGAGCAGCAAGAACCCCCAAGTAGCTAACAACAATATAGAATGCAATAGGGGATCCTTCATTACACTTTAATATCATCTTCCCTGTGATGGACTGGGTGTCATAGTCTGGGTAAGGAGAAGTGATTAACCACACAGTACATATAACAGCCTGACCCAATGAGCAGACAAGGACAAAACAGAAGGAGATTCTGGTGCTTAGTAGTTTCCTTAATTTGCTATTAGGCTTTGTGGCTTTGAATGCAATGACAACTGTGATGGTTGGTTTTAGCCAGGACAGATGAGACAGCAACAGTGAAAAAAAGTCCAAATACTGTTTTTCGCAGTTTACAAGTCCCCTTCCCAGGATACCCAATAAATAACAAGGAGCAGAAGAATGACAACATGAGGGCAAATAGGAGCAAGAAGCTGAGGCCCCTGTTATTGGCTCGGACTACAGGACTGTCCCAATTTAATATAAAAAGTCCTAACACTAATGCTGTTATTACAGCCAGGACAAAAGCCACAGCAGCAAGAGCAGCACCCAATGGGTCTTCATATGAGAGGAACTCTACAGTTCTTGGAATACAGGTGTCTCTTCCTTGATTGGACCACTGATCTTCCGGGCAGGGAATGCAGGTTTCTATGTCTGTAAACAGAAAATATGATAATTTTTGTACTGACATAAAATACCTGGTTACCACCAAACTTTATTAATTATTCTGAAGATTTAGATGACTGGTACTGAACTCTCCCATCCTAATAGTGATGAATTAATTACTTAATCAGTTAAAAAAAAAAACTTTATGAAATGTAGGGGCAACAGGCCAGGTCAGGTATATCATTAGGTATAATAGTGGGAGGGAATGAGGGGTAACGTTGCAAAACAAATGGGGAGTTTAGGCCTTGCATTTGTACAAGATTACAGTGGGACCTTTGGGTGATTGAAAAGGTTCTTTGATATGAAGAGGGTTGTAATGTGGTTGTTCCTTTAAAGTTATAGTGTTCTTAGTGGTATGTGGTTAAAAGAGGTTGAAGGAGTCTAGGCAGTATGAAATTAATAGCAAGGGTGGTCCAGGTGGCATGGGCATACAGGATTAATGGAGTGAGTATGGTTGTGGTAGGTCTTTGAGGTCAAGAGAGCTTTGAATTAATTGAAGAGGTTGGTGCACTTAGGATTGATTGAGGTTTATGGTCTGGTACAGTAAGGGCAATTTGGTTCAACAATGGTGTATGTCTAAGTGGTAGATTTTAAATTACGATAATGTCTGTGTTTAGGGTTAGCAGTAGATGGTCTTCAGGATCAAAAGATCACTTAAAAACAGCAGGAAGACTCGTACCAATATTATGTATATCAGAAGGAGTGAGTTAATATGTCACAGTTGCAGAGAGTGACCTTGAAAGTTTGGGCTTTTTTTCTGATACATAAGTTATATAAAAAAAAAAAAATCTGCTTTGGGCCCATGTTACACTTAGCCACTGGAAATTTTGAGAGTTAAAGGGACATGAAATACTTTGGGCATGAATTAAAAAAAGATTAAACTGTGGTTCCAGTTCGAAGAATTAAACTGTGCACACAGTGCTGTCCCTAATTGGCTACATTGGGGTGGAATGCTAGTTCCCATTTTGCTATAGGACTTTTTATTTTATATTAGTATTTCTTTCATGTAATTAGCAAGAGTCCATGAGCTAGTGACGTATGGGATATACAATCCTACCAGTAGGGACAAAGTTTCCCAAACCTCAAAATGCCTATAAATACACCCCTCACCACACCCACAATTCAGTTTTACAAACTTTGCCTCCTTTGGAGGTGGTGAAGTAAGTTTGTGCTAAGATTTCTACGTTGATATGCGCTTCTCAGCTTTTTTGAAGCCCGATTCCTCTCAGAGTACAGTGAATGTCAGAGGGATGTGAAGGGAGTATCACCTATTGAATGCAATGGTTTTCCTAACGGGGATCTATTTCATAGGTTCTCTGTTATCTGTCGTAGAGATTCATCTCCTACCTCCCTTTTCAGATCGACGATATACTCTCATATTCCATTACCTCTACTGATAACTGTTTCAGTACTGGCTTGGCTATCTGCTATATGTGGATGGGTGTCTTTTGGTAAGTATGTTTTCATTACTTAAGACACTCTCAGCTATGGTTTGGCACTTTATATAAAGTTCTAAATATATGTATTGTACTTATATTTGCCATGATTCAGGTTTCAGTATATTTCCTTTTTTGCAGAGTTTCATATCTGGGAAATGCATTTTTAAGAAAAAAAAAATATTTCTTACCTGGGGTTTAGTCTTTTTCAAATTGACTCTTTTTTTAAAAAAAAAAAAAAAAAAAAAAGGAAAAAGAGAATTGCGGGCTGTATTAGGCTCGCGAGGGCCCAAAAATGCCGAAATTTATTGCGTCATTCTTGGTGCAAGATTTTTTTGGTGAGAAAGTTACGTTCGTTGACGCAAATTAGTCATTTCCGGCATCTTAGTTGGCGCCGAGTCCTTCACGAGGTGGCGTCATCTATGATGCTAGTGTTTCGTTTCCGGACGTTTTTGGCGCCAAAAAATATTTTTCTGTTTGTTGTGCGTCATACTTGGCACCAAATATTTTCATTATTTAAGACCCCATTCCTTTTGCCTCTGGCCTTTTTTCTATGTCAGAGGGCTATGCTGTTTGCATTTTTCCCATTCCTGAAACTGTCATATAAGGAAATTGATAATTTTGCTTTATATGTTGTTTTTTCTCTTACATTTTGCAAGATGTCTCAATCTGATCCAGTCTCAGAATTTACTGCTTGAATCCTGCTGCTTGATATCGGTTCTACCAAAGCTAAGTGCATTTGTTGTAAACTTGTGGAGGCTATACCTCCAGCTGTAGTTTGTAATAGTTGTCATGATAAACTTTTACATGCAGATAATGTTTCCATCAGTAATAGTTCATTACCTGTTGCTGGTCCATCAACATCTAATGCTCAGGATATTCCTGTAAATTTAAGAGAATTTATTTCTGGTTTTATTATGAAGGCTTTGTCTGCCATTCCGCCTTCTAATAAACGTAAAAAGTCTTTTAAAACTTCTCATAGAGTTGATAAATTTCAAATGACTGACAACATACTGATTTATCTATCTCTGATGAGGAGCTATCTGATTCAGAAGATCCTGCCTCAGATATTGACACTGACAAATCCTCTTATTTATTTAAAATGGAGTATATTTGTTCTTTATTAAAAGAAGTGTTGATTACATTAGATATGGAGGAGACTAGTCCTCTTGATATTAAAACTAGTAAACGTTTAAATTCTGTTTATAAACCTCCTGTAGTTATTCCAGAGGTTTTTCTAGTTCCTGATGCTATTTCAGATATGATTTCAAAGGAATGGAATAGGCTGGGTACTTCTTTTATTCCTTCTTCAAGGTTTAAAAAATTCTATCCTTTGCCAATTGATAGATTGGAGTTTAGGGAAAAGATCCCCAAAGTTGATGGGGCTATCTCTACTCTTGCTAAACGTACTACTATTCCTATGGAAGATAGTACTTCTTTTAAAGATCCTTTAGATAGAAAACTTGAATCTTATCTAAGAAAGGCTTATTTATGTTCAGGTCATCTTCTTAGGCCTGCTATTTCTTTGGCTAATGTTGCAGCTGCTTCAACTTTTTGGTTGGAAACTTTAGCGCAACAAGTATCGGATCATAATGTGTCTAGCATTGTTAAATTAATTCAACATGCTAATAATTTAATTTGTGATGCCATTTTTTAAATCATCAAAATTGATGTTAGATATATGTCTTTAGCTATTTAGCTAGAAGAGCTTTATGGCTTAAATCTTGGAATGCTGATATGACTACTAAATCAACATTGCTATCTCTTTCTTTCCAAGGTGATAAATTATTTGGTTCTCAGTTGGATTCAATAATTTCAACTGTCACTGGGGGAAGGGAGCTTTTTTGCCTCAGGATAAAAAGTCTAAAGGTAAATTTAAAGCTTCTAACTGTTTCCTTTCGACTTAATAAAGAACAGAAATCTAATTCTTCCCCTAAGGAATCTGTTTTCAATTGGAAGCCTTCCTCAATCTGGATTAAATCCAAGCCATTTAAGAGATCTAAACCAGCCCCCAAGTCTGTATGAGGGTGTGGCCCTCATTCCAGCTCAGCTGGTAGGGGGCAGATTAAAGTTTTTCAAAGATGTTTGGATCAATTCAGTCCAACATCATTGGATTCAGAGCATTGTCTCTCAGGGGTACAGAATAGGTTTCAGAGTAAGACCGCCTGTGAGAAGATTTTTTCTCTCACGCATTCCAGTGAACCCAGAGAAAGGCCTGGCTTTCCTGAAGTGTGTTTCAGACCTGGAGTTATCAGGGGTAATCATGCCAGTTCCATTTCAGGAACAGGGTTTGGGGTTTTATTCAAATCTATTCATTGTCCCAAAGAAAGAAAATTAATTCAGACCAGTTCTGGATCTAAAGATTTTAAATCATTATGTAAGAGTACCATCATTCAAAATGGTGACTATAAGGACTATTCTGCCTTTTGTTTAGAAAGGGCATTATATGTCCACAGTAGACTTACAGGATGCATATCTTCATATTCCGATTCATCCAGATCACTATCAGTTTCTGAGATTCTCTTTTCAAGACAAGCAGTACCAATTTGTTGCTCTTCCTTTTGGCCTGGCGACAGCTCCAAGAATCTTTTCAAAGGTTTTCGGTGCCCTACTCTCTGTAATCAGAGAGCGGGGTATTGCGGTGTTTCCTTATTTGGACGATATCTTGGTACTAGCTCAGTCTTTACGTTCTGCAGAATCTCACACAAATCAACTAGTGTTGTTTCTTCAAAGACATGGTTGGAGGATCAATTTACCAAAAAGTTATTTGATTCCTCAGTCAAGGGTAACCTTTTTAGCTTTCCAGATAGATTCAGTGTCCATGACTTTGTCTCTGACAGACAAGAGACATTTAAGATTGGTTTCAGCCTGTCAGAACCTTCAGTCTCAGTCATTCCCTTCAGTATCTATGTGCATGGAAGTTTTAGGTCTCATGACTGCAGCATTGGACGCGATCCCCTTTGCTCATTTTCATATGAGACCTCTCCAGCTTTGTATGCTGAATCAATGGTGCAGGGATTATACAAGGATATCACAATTAATATTCTTAAATCCCAATACTCAACTTTCTCTGACTTGGTGGTTAGATAACCATCGTATAATTCTAGGGGCCTCTTTTGTTCGTCCAACCTGGACTGTGATCACAACAGATGCGAGTCTTTCAGGTTGGGGAGCTGTTTGGGGATCTCTGACAGCACAAAATCTCAAGAGGCGAGATTACCAATCAATATTTTGGAACTCCGTGCGATTCTCAGAGCTCTTCAGGTATGGCCTCTATTGAAGAGAGAACTGTTAATTTGTTTCCAGACAGACAATGTCACAACTGTGGCATATGTCAATCATCAGGGTGGGACTCACAGCCCTCAAGCTATGAAAGAAGTATACCGGTTACTTGTTTGGGCGGAATCCAGCTCCTGTCTAATTTCTGGGATTCATATACCAGGTATAGACAATTGGGAAGCGGATTATCTCAGTCGTAAAACTTTATATCCGGGAGAGTGGTCTCTTCACCCAGATGTGTTTTCTCAAATTGTTCAGATGTGGGGGCTTCCAGAAATAGATCTGATGACATCTCATCTAAACAACAAACTTCCCAGGTAGCTGTCTAGGTCCAGGGATACTCAGGTGGAAGCAGTGGATGCATTGACACTTCCTTGGTGTTATCAACCTGCTTATATTTTTCTGCCTCTAGTTCTTCTTCCAAGAGTGATCTCCAAAATCATCATGGAGCAATCGTTTGTGCTGCTGGTGGCTCCAGCATGGCCTCACAGGTTTTGGTATGCGGATCTTTTTCGGATGTCCAGTTGCCAACCTTGGCCACTTCCATTAAGGCCAGACCTTCTATCTCAAGGTCCGTTTTTCCATCAGGATCTCAAATCATTAAATTTGAAGGTATGGAAATTGAACGCTTAGTGCTTAGTCATAGAGGTTTCTCTTACTCAGTGATTAATACTATGTTACATGCTCGTAAATCTGTTTCTAGAAAGATTTATTATCAAGTTTGGAAGACTTACATTTCATGGTGTTCTTCTCATAAATTTTCTTGGCATTCTTTTAGACTTCCTAGAATTTTACAGTTTCTTCAGGATGGTTTGGATAAAGGTTTGTCTTGCAAGTTCCTTGAAAGGACAAATCTCTGCTCTTTCTGTTTTATTCCACAGAAAAATTGTTAAACTTCCTGATATTCACTGTTTTGTACAGGCATTGGTTTGTATCAAGCCTGTCATTAAATCAATCTCTCCTCCTTGGAGTCTTAATTTGGTTTTGAAGGCATTACAGGCTCCTCCATTTGAGCCTATGCATTCTTTGGACATTAAATTGCTTTCTTAGAAAGTGCTGTTCCTTTTGGCCATCTCTTCTGCTAGAAGAGTTTCTGAATTATCTGCTCTTTCTTGTGAATCTCCTTTTCTGATTTTTTGATCAGGATAAGGCAGATTTGCGGACTTCATTTAAATTCTTACCTAAAGTTGTGAATTCTAACAACATTGGTAGAGAAATTGTTGTCCCTTCTTTGTGTCCTAATCCTAAGAATTATTTGGAGAGATATTTACATTCTTTGGATGTGGTGAGAGCTCGGAAATATTATGTTGAAGCTACAAAAGATTTCAGGAAGACTTCTAGTCTATTTGTTATCTTTTCTGGTTCCAGGAAAGGTCAGAAGGCTTCTGCCGTTTCTTTGGCATCTTGGTTAAAGCTTTTGATTCATCAAGCTTATTTGGAGTTGGGTAAAACACCGCCTCAGAGAATTACAGCTCATTCTACTAGGTCAGTTTCTACTTCCTGGGCTTTTAAAAATGAAGCTTCAGTTGATCAGATTTGCAAAGCAGCAACTTGGTCTTCTTTGCATACATTTACTAAATTCTACCATTTTGATGTTTTTGCTTCTTCGGAAGCAGTTTTTGGTAGAAAAGTTCTTCAGGCAGCTGTTTCAGTTTGATTCTTCTGCTTATGATTTAAGTTTATTCTTTTCAATTATGAGACTTAACTTATGATTTGGGTTGTGGATTAATTTTTTTCAGCGGAATTGGCTGTTTTTTATTTTTTATCCCTCCCTCTCTAGTGACTCTTGCGTGGAGTTCCACATCTTGGGTATTGCTATGCCATACGTCACTAGCTCATGGACTCTTGCCAATTACATGAAATAAAACATAGTTTATGTAAGAACTTACCTGATAAATGTATTTCTTTCTTATTAGCAAGAGTCCATGATGCCCACCCCTTTTTTATGGTGGTTATGATTTTTTTGT
Organism: Bombina bombina; assembly: GCF_027579735.1. Lineage (NCBI taxonomy): Eukaryota > Metazoa > Chordata > Amphibia > Anura > Bombinatoridae > Bombina > Bombina bombina. The sequence continues at coordinate 41,900,131 of NC_069502.1, forward strand.
ATAAAGCACAATTATTTCCAAATTCCTTTGTTGATGCTTTTTACTCCTTTCTTTATCACCCCACTTCTTGGCTTTTTGTTGCACTGAATTGTGGGTGTGGTGAGGGGTGTATTTATAGGCATTTTGAGGTTTGGGAAACTTTGCCCCTCCTGGTAGGATTGTATATCCCATACGACACTAGCTCATGGACTCTTGCCAATATGAAAGAAATGAATTTATCAGGTAAGTTCTTACATAAATTATGTTTTTACCTGGAAACTAGCTAAAACTTTGCTTTCAATAAAATGTAGAAAAATTGCACACACATCACTCAAATTCAAATTGTCCTGACCTTAACCCTTATGTGCATTCCAAGCAATTTGCCTTACATTTCCATTTTCCACTCATAATATGTTAATTTATTCCAAGACCACAGAACAAATGTGCCACAATTTTAATTTCTTAAATTAAGTATATGTTAATAATTATGTGATTTTATTTGTAATTTCTTATAGAGCCATGTTGGAGAACTGAGAAAAACAGCACATTTTCCTCTGACACATTTGTATTTATTTTAGTTAAAGGGACATTTTAGTCAAAATATAAATGCACATAGGTGAATTACATCTTTGAGTAGAAACATATTTGCAATATACAGTACATGTATTGGCAAAAATGCTTCTAGTAAACGTTATCACTGGTTTAGTGTTAGCATCTATGCAAGTGCATGTGAAGCATAGCTAGATATTCTCAGTACACCAACATTTTAATACTGTAGCTGCTCAGAGACCCAGTGGGGTTTGTATCATTTCAGCATTTAAAATATTGAGTCATTATGAGATAGTACAAGCACCTTAGACTTTTTGTTGAAGTGCAATGTTTAAAATGCTGGTGCACAGTGCATACTTAAATACACTTTTTAAAACAGCTATAGCTTTTAAAGGGCCACTGTAAGTAAATATTTTCTATGCCTGTTACTAACTTACTACCCCAAATACGCTTTTTATCAATAGCATTTCATTAACATATCTCTACCGTATATCAGAAATCTTGTCTGCAAATTTAATTGTTTTCCAAACCCACTCCGTGGGTATCCTTTTTCTCTGTACCAATCCGTTTACAATACCTAGGTTTCAAAATGGCGCTTTAAACACAATTTAATTGGTTTAAGTATTTTGAACACACAGTGCTGAAAATAGTGGGCAGGATAACGTGACATCATCGGGGAATAAAAGATATAACTTTTATAACGTTATGAAACTTCGTTTTGGAGAAAATATAGGTCAGTAGGTTTTAATTAATGTTTATTAACTTTAATATGTTAGTTGTTTGGCTTAAAAATTATAACAGAAAGTAATCCTTTAATAGAAGTATTTTGATAATACATGTGTACCACAAAAATGCTTCTATTCAAAACTGAAATGCATTCATGTGGATTTCAATCTTGTCTGGCATGTCCCTTATACCAATCCTAAATTAAGCACAACATCGATCATTGGAATTCTTTGTTATATACATTTTAAAAAAATCGTTAGTTTTTACCTAAACATTGGATCCTCTGGTGTGAACATGCAATAGATAGATAGATAGATAGATAGATAGATAGATAGATAGATAGATGATAGATAGATAGATAGATAGATAGATAGATAGATAGATAGATAGATAGATAGATAGATAGATAGATGATAGATGGATAGATAAATAGATAGGTAGATAGAAGATAGATGGATAGATAGATTATAGATAATGGATAGATAGATAGATAGATAGATAGATAGATAGATGATAGATAGATTGATGATAGATAGATAGATGGATGGATAGATAGATAGATAGATAGATAGATTGATGATAGATATATAGATTGATAGATAGATAGATAGATAGATAGATAGATATAGATAGATAGATAGATAGATAGATAAATAGATAGATGGATAGAAAGATGGATAGATAGATAGATTGATGATAGATAGATGGATAGATAGATAGATAGATAGATAATGGATAGTTAGATAGAGAGATAGATAGAGAGATAGATAGATAGATAGATAGATAAAAAGATAGATAGATGGATGGATAGATGGATAGATTGATAGATAGATAGATGATAGATAGATAGATAGATAGATTGATGATAGATAGATAGATGGATAGATAAATGATAGATAATGGATAGATGATGGATAGATAGTGAGATTAATTGATATTTAGACAGAGGGGCAGAGGAAGCATAAAAGAACAAATAGATTTGCACTGACCTGATTTTCTCGCTTTGCACTTCTTAAAGGGACAGTCGAGTCAAAACTAAACTCTCAATGATTCAAAGAGAACACAATTTTAAACAACTTTCCAATTAACTTATGTTATCTAAATGTGCACAATCTTTTATAAACACAGTCTGAGGCACCAGCACTGGTGCATGTGCAAGATTCACAGGATAAATGTATATGCATTTTGTGATCGGCTGATGGCTGCCCCATGACGTATTACAAAGGAAAATTTAACTAATTTTCAGGTAGATTACGAGTTTTGCGTTACGGCTTTTAAAGCTGAAAAAATGTCAATTTCAGCGTGAAAGCATTAACGCAGCTATTGGGAGTTGTGTTGGTATAGCTATACCGCAAGCATCTTAGCCTGTAACGCAACGTTGATCCAGCACAAAAATGACGTTTTTGCATGGGAATTTCATAGCACCGGTATTACAGGTTGTGCAGTGAGGCTAAAAAGCTTGCATTACATGCTATACCGACACGATCCATACAGCCATCGGAAAGCAGTAGTTATGAATTTTGCGCCACAAAAATGTTTCACAAAACTCATAACTAAGGTGTTACAAAGTACACTAACACCCATAAATGACCTATATATACCAAAACCGCCACCCTCCTGCATCGCAAACACTATATTACACCTATTAACCCCTAATCTGCCGCCCACCCACATTGCAACTATTAAATACATATCCGACACTATTAAAAATTATTAACCCCTATTCCGCCACTCCCCGACATCACCGCCACTATAATAAAGTTATTAACCTCTATTTCGCTGCTCCCCAACATCACCGCTACTAGAATAAAGTTATTAACCCCTAATCCGCAGCTCTGCGACATCACCGACACTATAATAAAGTTATTAACCCCTAAACCTCTGGCCTCCCACTTCTCTGCCACTAAATAAACCTATTAACCCATAAACCTCCTGCCCCCCACATCGCAAAACACTAAATTAAACTATTAACCCCTAAACCTAACACTACCCTAACTTTAAATTAAAATGATAAAATAACTATCTTAAAATAAATAAAAACTTACCTGTGAAATAAAAATAAACCTAACATTAAACTATAAATTAACCTAACCTAACCTAACTATTAATAAAATAAAAAACTACTACCAATTAAAAATTTTTAATTACAAATTTAAAAATACCTAACACTACGAAAAATAAAAGAAAAAACCTAAAATTACAAAAAAATAATTAACACTAATTTACGAAAAATAAAAAACACTAAGCTTACAAAAATAATAAATTAAATTATCAAAAATAAAAACAATTACACCTAATCTATTAGCTTTTCTATACAGCCAATAGGATTTCAGTAGCTCTCATCCTATTGGCTGTTTAGAACAGCCAATAGGATTTTAGAAATTCGCATCCTGTTGGCTGATTTGAATTTGAAGAATCAAATCAGCCAAAAGGAATGCAAGGTACGCCATTTTGAAACAGCTACCTTGCATTGAAGCTTCAGTGTACGGCGCGGACCATATGAAGAGGATGCTCCGCGCTGGATGTCTTCACCACTCTGTGGCACCGGTATGAAGATAGAAGGTGCCCCTGTGTTGGTTGAAGATTTCTTGCCGCCTGGACGTCTGGACTTCAGCAACCATGAGTACATATTCTGGGGTTAGTGTAAGGTATTTTTTTTATTTTTTGGGGTGTTTTTTTTTTTCAAATTAGGGTTTTGGCTATTTGGGGGGTGAGTTGTACTGTTGGGGGGACTTTGTATTTTTTACAGGTAAAAGAGCTGAGCCTTTTAAGGGCTATATTGTAGGCTAGGGGGTGTTTTTATTTTGCGAGGGCTTTTTATTTTTATAAGGTTATTAGATTAGGTGTAATTGTTTTTATCTTTGATAATTTCGTTTATTATTTTTTGTAAGCTTTGTGTTTTTTATTTTTTATAATTTAGTGTTTATTATTTTTTGTAATTTTAGATTTTTTTTATTTTTTTTTCGTAGTGTTAGGTTATTTTAAATTTGTCATTTAGATTTTTTAATTGGTAGTATTCTTTTATTTTATTAGAATAGTTAGGTTAGGTTAATTTATAGTTTAATGTTAGGTTTATTTTTATTTCGCAGGTAAGTTTTTATTTATTATATTGTTATTTTAATTTAAAGTTAGGGGGTGTTAAGTTTAAGGGTTTAATAGTTTAATTTAGTGTTTTCCTATGTGGGAGTTTGGAGGTTTAGGGGTTAATAGGTTTAGTTAGTTGCGGAGATGTGGGAGGCCGGAGGTTTAGGGGTTAATAACTTTATTATAGTGGCGGCGATGCCGGCGAGTAGCGGAATAGGGGTTAATAACTTTATTATAGTGACCGTAATGTCGGGGAGCGGCAGAATAGGGGTTAATAACTTTTATTAGTGTCGGCTATGTCGGGGGCGGGAGATTAGGGGTTAATAACTTTATTATAGTGTTGGCGATATCGGAGGCAGCGGATTAGGGGTGTTTAGACTTGGGGTTTATGTTAGGGTGTGAGGTTTAAACACAACTTTTTTCCCCATAGACATCATTTTTTCATTCCGCACTTCAGGTGTTAGTTTTTTTTCTAACACTCTCACCCCATTGATGTCTATGGGGGAAAGCATGCACAAGCACGTCAAAGCAGCCCTTGGATTTTGTGCGGTATGGAGCTTAATACCACCATATCGCACGCACAAGGAGGCTTTTCAGTAATTTGTAATGTCAGCGATATGGAGGGTGAAATAACGCAACTTTTTGGCTTTAGTTTTCCACCCTGTTTAGCGCAAAACGTAATCTAAGTGTTTGTCATTTGACAGAGAAAAATCTACTAATTATACTATTTATTGATTATGTAATTCTCCCATCAAATTCAAAGGGAATCCACTCCAGAATACTATTTAAAGTATTAACCCTAAATTACACTCAACAGTCTAACTCCCAACTATATTTCCTCTCTCATCGTGAAATATTCCCCATCCTGTCCTCTTTGATCAACCTCTGACCTACGTCTCTCCACTCCTGTTATCTCTACGTCCCACTCCCGCCTCCAAGACTTTGCAAGTGCTGCTCCTGTCCTCTGGAACTCTCTACCCCGCTCCATAAGACTGTCTCCAACCTTGTATAGCTTCAGACGCTCCTTGAAAACCCACCTATTCAAAGAGGCTGATCATATCTCCTCCATCCCTCATCCTAACCAAACTAATACATGAACTGCCTGACTCACTGCTGCAAATACAATCGATGTAACAAGCTACCCCAACCTTATGTCTCTGCACCTAAACCTATAGACTGTGAGCTCTCCGGAGCAGGGCCCTCTTCCTCCTGTACTAGATTTATTTAGTTTTGTTATGTTTTGTATTTTATCACAAATCCTTGTCATTGTATACCCCTATCATTGTAGCCAGCGCTACGGAATTTGCCGGCACTATACAAATAAATAATGATAATAATAATAATAATCGCTAAATGAAAATTAGCGCCACATTTACCCTGTACAAAGTATTGTTTTATCTCTGCTGAACACTGACAATAACTTAAGTTTCTCAACGTTAAATGGACATAAAACACAATTTGAAACAACTTTTCAATTTACTTATTTTATCACATTTGCTTCTTTCTTTTGGTATCCTTTGTTGAAGAATCAGCAATGAAAATAGATAAATGAGTGCAGCCTCCAATCATTAGCTTGCTCCCAGTATTTATGTGCTGCTCCTGAGCCTACCTAGGTATGCTTTTTAACAAAAGATACCTAAAGAACAAAGCAAATTGAAATAAAGAAATATTGTAATAAAGGTTTGGTAAATTCCATTTGTCTGTGTTGTGGTTGGGATTTCTGGTTTCTTGTGTTTCCTAGAGATCAGGTTAGCTGTTTGTGTTTCACAAATATCATACTAAATACATTTAGATATGTAACTATAAGTAGCACCCACTCAAAAGCTATAAAAAGTAATGCAACGGTATCTAAACTGGTGTAGAATGGTAGATACTGGTAGTGGAGAGACTGTATGTGCTTGTAACGTCTTAAGGGTTATGCTGCCTGACTGAGATGTGAAGCTGTGCAGTGTGTGAGTGTGCAACATTGTTGCAAATGTTGGGGTGGGGATTTCTTACCTGATATTAAAATGCATGGATGTGGGAACACTCCCTCTTTTCCTGTCTTCGACTGCTGGTGAAAGTTTTTTCTGACTTGCTTGGCATGATGGTTCACCCTAGACGTCAATCAGTTCCTCCAAAGCGGTTGCGGGAGTCCTCATGGGTGACACGGTGAGTATCTGTTAGGGGGAGAAGTGTTAGCTCTGGTGCTGGGGAGGAAGGCCTCAATCCTTCTCAGGATGCGGTTCCGCCTTCGGACCTATCGTCTACCCCCTCAATTTTCCCTCTTACCCAGGCTAGCCTCTTTGATTCGGGGGTGGGGTCGGGGGGTTTAAGAGAGGATGGGGCCCTGGATGGTCCGGTCAGCCTCCCAGGGACATCCGATGGCGGGGAAGGTGAGTTCAGGCCAGGGTGGGCTGATGGGCCTCCGGTGGGGCCCGCAGGCTCGCTTTGGGTGTCTCCTGGGGATCCAGGAGCTATGGGCGCGAGTGGGGGGCTTTCGGGCCTGCACCGCAGTCTTTCTCCTGGTGACCTAGTGGCCTCCTCCCCTCCATCCCAGGATCGCGGTAGCATGGGTGGCGGTGTGTCGGGTACCCCTTTGGTCATTGGTGATCCTGGTGGGTCAGAGTACTTACCGTACTTAACTATTCCTGAGGCGGCGAGGGGAGCAGTTATGGCATTGGTGCATGCCCTCTCGTGCGCGTCTGGTCCGGGAGCAGCGGCGGGTGATAGGCAGTCAGGTAGGTAGGTCCAGCGGGTGGTGTTCCAGTGGTGGTTGACTTCATGGTGGAAGTCGGGCCTTTGTCGGGAGCGGCAGGTGGCGCGTCCTCCTTCGGCGGTGGTTTCTGGTCGGTATGGCACGGTCATGACGTCACTTCCGGTGGTCGTGGTTCCGGCCATTCAGGCAATGTTGGTGGTGCAGGTGAGTCGGGAGTCCGGGGATCCTGGGCGGGTGGCACTGGGGGCAGGCAGGCGGCGGTAGACGGTGGGCAGTGGGTGGTAGATGATTGGCAGGCACCAGCACTGGTGGGCAATAGTGGTTCGGGGTACAGGGGGGGCCGGGGAGAATGGGGCAGGTTGGCTCCGTTCCAAGGGGTAGGGGACATTGCCTGGGGAGTGTAAGGGGCAGGGTGGGGGAGTCGGGGGAAAATAGGGGACTTGGTCAGGTGGGCACTGGTCCAGAATTTGTGAAGGGGCCATTTAGAATTGGGCATGAGCCTCTGGGGAGAGGACAGCAGGCGGTGATGGGGGAAATTTTCAGGTTGGCCTCAATATTGGCCCAAGGTTCACCCCCTTCGCCCATGGGACCCAGACACCCTCAGCAACCCGCAACGGGTGGTGGGGTGAGAAGTGGGTTTAGTCCAGGTGGTATTGCGGGTCACAGGGGGGTGGGAGACAAGCGGGAAGCTCCACCGCTGCAGGGCAGATCGGGGACTAGGGGTAGGCATTGGCAGGTGGAGGGGGTGCAGCAGGCAGGCGTTTCCTCCTTCGGCACCAGGACTAGGTGAGATTACAGTAGGTGTGGGTTTGGGGGGAGGGGCGGGGGGTCATCTAGTGACACTGGCTCCAAGAGTGACTACTCCTTGGGGGCGGTGTCTAAACCTCAGAAACGGGTGTTGAAATACCTGCGTAGACTAGTGGCAGGACAGCAGAGGCAGGAATTAAGGTTAGCTCCGGGGATTGGGGGAGCTCAGGTGGGGACCCCTAGCCAGGGGGTGATTGCTTCAGTAGGGTCAGGGGCTGTTGGTTTGGCGGTGGCAGACAGGAAGGTGGCACTGCAGGGGGATGCGTACCCCTGCAACGCCCATTCATTGCATTCACACCTTAAGGCTAAAGTGGTCCATAAGGCGAAGGAGCGGAGTGAGGACGGTTCTGGTCCCAAAAAGGGTAAGAGGCCGGAGACAATCGATGATTGGCGCACATGCTTTAGGGTGTTGGCATCCTGCCTTATTGAGGCAAAGCCAGAGTTGCAGATAGATGGGCTGAAATATATGGAGACGATAGAATTTGTGCATAAGATTTATAAGGAAGGGGTGTGGCGGTCGTATGACGCTGATTATAGGAGGAAGATGGTGTGGAACCCTTTGTTGACTTTTGGCAAGACGGACGTGCATTTGTGGCAGCGTTTGGGGTCGTAGCGTTCCCCCTCGCCCCCTCCGGGGGGAAGGCCCGAGGTGAGCAGGCAGTTCGGTGGGGTTAAGAGAAAGTGCCGTGAGTGCTGGAAATATAATGACAGCAAGTGCGAGCGGGGAGCAAACTGCTTCTTTTGCCACTCCTGCTTATACTGCGGGACAGGTCACCCAGGGATGGAGTGCACAAAGAGAAAGGAAGGCGGAGGCCGGGGTGCCGGCAGGGGAGCAACTGGCTCAAAGGGCTCCAATGCCTCTGAGGCTGGACACCCTTGAGCCGTGGCTCAGGGTTTACCCAGACAGGAAGGCGGCTTCACGCAGGCTTTCGCAATCCGGTGTCAGGGGAGGTAGTAGGGGCTCAGCAAAAGTGTAATTTGAAGTCGGCATATGTGCGCCCTGTCATAGTGAGGGAGAAGTTGGATAAGGAAATTAAGCTGGGGCGCATGGCGGGGCCTTTTAGGGAACCCCCCCTGGAGGGTTTGATGATTTCCCTACTGGGGGTTGTGCCAAAGAAAGAAGCGGGAAAATTCCGGTTGATTCAGCACTTGTCGTACCCGAAGGGTAAATAGGTGAACTATGCTATCGACCCGGAAGTTAGTTCCGTTTACTATCAGTCTTTTGACCAAGCGATTGGTTTTGATGCAGCAGGCTGGTGTTTGTCCCCTCCTGGCAAAGCTGGACATTGAGTTGGCCTTCTGCTTGCTGCCGATCCACCCGGCATCCTTTCGGTTGATGGGGTGCTGGTTTGAGGGTGCCTACTTCGTGGATCGTTGTCTACCAATGGGTTGCTCGGTCTCTTAAGCTTTCTTTGAGGCATTTAGTACATTCTTTGCACTGGGCGGACTCAGCGGTGGCAAGAGGGGGGCTAATAGCACATTATTTTGATGACTTCTTGCTGAGTGGGGTCAGCCGAATGCACACGGCTTATGTCGGTGATGAGGGCATTGCTGGCTCACTTTTGGGTTCCTTTAGCAGAGGACAAGACCCAGGGGCCGTGCACTTGCCTGACGTTCTTGGGGATCAAAATTGATACCAAGGAAAGGCAGTGTAGGTTGCCAGCGGATAAGGTGGCGCTGATGCTTGCTGCGGTTTCAGCGGCCGCGGCAGCAGCCTGGCTCCCATTGAGGGAGTTGCAGTCGTTGCTGGGTCTGTTGAATTTTGCTTGCAAGGTTATTCCCATAGGCAGGGTGTTTAATAGGAGGTTTGAGGGCCCATTGAAAGGGGACAGTAAGGGGCGCAAGCAGTGTAGGATATCTCATGACATGAAGGAGGATTTGACAGTCTGGAAGTTGTTCTTAGAGGATTTTAATGGGATATTGTTGTGGAGGGGGAGTAGAATGTCCACTCAGGCTTTGCCCCTGTTTATGGATGCGGCAGGGGCTTTTGGTTATGGGGCATACTTTGGAGGGCTTGGAGCGCGGAGGCGTGGCCCCAGGCATGGACCGAGCAGGGTTTGACCAGGAATCTCACTCTCCTGGAATTGTTTCCCATTGTAGTCGCCAATGAATTATGGGGACAGCAGTTGGCCAATAGGAATTTTATCTTTTGGTGTGACAATATGAGTGTTGTGTTTGCTATCAACAATCTTTCAACCTCTTCCCCTATTGTTATCAGATACCTTCGTTGGTTGGTGCTGAGGTACTTGCGGCACAATATTGACTTTGCAGCACGGCACGTGCCCGGGGTTAATAATGTGCTGGCAGACGCGTTGTCGTGGGGCCAGTGGGATATGTTCAGAAAGCTGGTTCCAGGGGCGGACACAGTTGGTGCTCCTTGTCCTTCATTTCTTTGGCAGGTGGCTGAGGGGGGGACGTGCTGACATCAATGGTAAGGGCGTCGCTGGCGCCTGCTACTTGGAAGGCCTACGTTAAGCACTGAGCAGAGTGGGTAGTCTTCTTGAAGGGTAAGGGTATTCCTATAGAGGCTGGTTCTCCAGCATTGCTGCTCAAATGGATGGTGCACTTGAGAGAGTGTGGATTCAAGAAGGGGACGATGCAAGGGAAGCTGGCAGCATTGTCCTTTTTCAGCAAATGGTGAGGCCTTCCGGATGGTACGAGTACCTTCTTGGTTAGGCAGGTGATGAAGGGCTGGGGTAGAATAGAGGCCCAAACCGCGGATAGGCGCAAGCCTATTACAGTACAAAGGCTAGCAGCATTATTGGCAGTGCTCCCAGAGGTTTGCGTAGACGAGTATGAGGTCAGTCTCTTTAGGGCTGCGCTTGCAGTGGTGTTTTTTGGGGCCCTTAGGATTGGGGAATTAGTGGGCCAATTCAGGGGGTCTACAGGTAGTGGAATCCAGAGGCATCATATTAGATTTGATATGCAGGCATTGTTGCTGTTCATTCCTAGATCAAAAAACGATCAGGATAAGAAAGGGGTATGGTTGTCCTACAACAGCAGGCTAGTGCAGCTTGTTGCCCTGTCCAGCTTACTTCTGAGTTTTACTCGAGGAGGCTGGAGAATTCCGAGCAATTTTTTATTCATGGGGATGGGTCAAACTTGTCTAAATTTCAGTTTAGGAGAGTCTTGAAATGGGCAGCAAAAAGGGGTGGCCTTGACCCCGAAGTGATCACTCCTCACTCGTTCCGCATTGGGTCAGCTACCAGCACGGCATCGGCTGGGGCGCCAGAGTGGGAGATACAGAGGTTGGGTAGGTGGAGTTCTAAGAGGTACAAGTTGTACATCAGGCCTCTGCAGGGCAACAGATAGGGAGAATAGGTTCAGTATATTCAGAGTTTGGTAGTTATGATGGGTTTTCTTTAATTTTAGGATTAAGGACTCCTCCTTGTAGAGTGTGGATAGTCGGCCATTCATATGTGCATTGGGCGGCAACCCACACCTTGAAGCGTCCGGGTGGCCAGCAGCTGGGACTTCGACCAGATGTGGTTTCAATTAGATGGCTGGGGAGGAGGGGAATGCTTTGGAGAGACTTGCCGGGGTGTCTCGAATGGGCTTTTCTCCGTTGGGGTCGGCCTTCTCTGATTGTCGTGCATCTGGGGGGGAATGATGTCGGTAGTGTGCCTGTGCTTGAGTTGACGGCCATTATACAGTCGGATGTGCGGTGGACGAAAGCACGTTTTCCAGGAGTGTGTGTGGCATGGTCGAATGTCATTGCTCGCTTACAGTGGAGGCATGTGAGAGTAAATCATTCAGCTTACCGTATTCCGAAAATGCTGAATAGCGATGTGGAGAGGCTGATCGTGGAGGAAGGTGGCTTTGTGATCAGGCACGATAACATCTTAGGGGACTGTAAGTGCCTGTATAGACCTGATGGGGTCCATTTAATGGATGGGGGCCTCAAGCTATTTTTGGCTAATCTATCAGGGGCATTTAGGCGCCATGTTATTTAGCTATTCCCTAGTTAGTATGGTGGCGGCAAGAGCTTCATTAAGAGGGGCATAATATATTTCTCTTGTGGCGGGGTCCCGGACGAATAATTTTTATGATTTCCGCGAGGGTGTGGTCGAGCTAATGGGAGGGGCATGATGTTGCAAGTCACAGCTTGCAATGCCTCTCCCCATGGGCCTGCTGACCTAGAAACCCCTTGAGGATGATGCCAACACCTGAAGGGCAATGCTCGGCAGGAGCATTGCGACAACCAATCCGGGCCGGTGACCTCACTACGCTTGTTGTAGATAATAAGTTATTTATAGATATATAGAGATATATACTAGGTCTCAGATGCCGCCACCTTGAGTTAAGCCTTAAGCTTCACAGAAAAGTTTAGAGTTTTGCCTGGTTGTTTTAAAATAAACGCGACTTTGCTCCACGGTCTTCTACCTCCAAATCTGTGTCCGTGTGTTTATTGGGGTAAAGGTGGGAGTGAAGTCATGGCGATTTAACCCTTATGTGGGATATTGTGAGCTGATATTATTGGCGTTTTACAACTGTCAATTACCAACAACAAAATAAACACAGCCATAGAGATAGATATAGATAGACCGACTGACAGCTATACATTTCTTGAGAATCTGCCTGAGCACAGTTTAGGGTCCAGATTACTAGTGGAGCACAAATGTTTTTGCGCAAGCAATAATGGGTTTTTCGCAGGGATTTGTGCTTGTTAAAATTACCGCTCATATTACGATTTGAAAGTCAATGCGATTACTTGAGCACAATTGCAATTTACGCTAGATTGATTACCGAGACTTGAGAGCTCTCGCTAACTGTTTTGTGTGAACATATATATTTATGTATTTCTATGTGTATAACTGTATTTACAGATACATATACACATATAAACATATAAGATATATAAGTGCATTGAGCCCTTTGCAGTTAAGTAGATAAAATACAGAAAAATCATATTTATGCAATATTCATTGTTTAATAAACGTTTTACTGTATATATATATATATATATATATATATATATATATATATATATATATATATATATATATATATATATATATATATATAGGTATAAATATATATATTGTACAAGAAAAACAGTATATATATATATATATATATATATATAAAAATAAATATATATATATATATATATATATGTATATATATATATAGTTTTTTGTACAATATATATTTATACCATATATATATATATATATATATATATATAGGTATAAATATATATATTGTACAAGAAAAACAGTATATATATATATATATATATATATATAAAAATAAATATATATATATATATATATATATATATATTTTGATACAAGGGATAGGGTGCACACAGATAGAATTAAAGGGTAAAGCGTATTGTGCTGGCAATCCTAAATGAATATAAACAAATTAGTTAGAGAAGAGCTCTAACATATCAAAAGAGCTAAAGCGGATACCTGGCCGCACCAACACACCCCTACAGTATACTGAGGAATGACAACCTAAACAGGTGTGCTGAACATATGCATTTTAATAAAAACAAAGCCAAAAGAGGTACATGCTGGGAATAATGGCAACAACAAGATTACAGCACACAAACATATACCAAGCGTAGTGCACTACTGACAACTGTGAGCTAGCATATGCAGGGTTATTGTTAACTCATGAGAAAGTCCGTCCTTAATGCCGGGCACTTGAGTGTTAAAAACACGCTCCGGTTTTAAGATTTAGACAGAATACCGTCCTTGATATCTCATTATTGTATATTCGATCCGGTACCGGATTAAAAGATGTAATATGAGAGTCCAAAGAATGGTACTAGTACTATTGCAAGCTTGATCCCATGTGCAAATGACAACTCCAACTTTAAACTTTCAGTGTGCAAGACTTATTACTGCATGGCTTACCTCCGCTCTCTTCACACACTCTACGGTATTACCTGACAGGATCTCATCCGTGGTGTGGCTTACAGCAATGTATTCCACCTATGCAGCTCTTCACTTGCTTGATTGTGTTCACTTGATATCGTCAGATTCACAGCATATCCACCATGCTGGCGTCCTCCACACTGTGTCTTGTTCTACACATTACGCGTTTCGCCCCTCCCCCTTTCCGGGCTGAACTCAGGGCTTCATCAGATGTGTCTAATTAGACACCACAGCAGACTTTATAACACTTGTGCAGATACAAAGTTACACCTCCTTCATATATGTTAAAGGGAAGTGTATAGTGCATGTACATTTCAATGGCTACAATTAAGTTACACTAAACATTTAATATACAACTAATCTATACAAATATGGCATTTTGCAATTTCCACATTTTGGAAGCTGCTTATTATATACTGATAAAATACAGCATTAGATTTAAATTGTACACTGAGAAACACTTATGTGAACATGTCAACATGCTCATTACTAAGCAAACGTATATTATTTCATACACATTTTCTAACAGTGTTTTTTAGTAAGGAATATTTATAGAAAACAAGAAAATTCAATTTTTTCGTTCAGACCAAAGGGAGAGAGGGTATTGAGTCTGTACATCCAGCGTGACTCGTGCTGGAGCAATAATTGGTCAATATTGCCTCCTCTCCTCCTTGGTTTGATGTGTTCAATACCCAATACTCTTAGGAGAGAGAAATCAGAGTCATGCATTTTTTGGAAGTGTCTGGCCACTGGACTGTCTGACTCCTTATCCTTAATGCTATCTCTGTGTTCCCTCACCCTTTCTTTTAATTCACGTGTCGTTTTCCCAATGTAAAATTTGGGACACGAACAGTGTAACATATAAATGACATTTAAGGTATTGCAGACTATTCTTTCATTGATGTGGTAAGACCTATCAGAATATTCAGTGCAAAAATTTGAGGCTTTAACGATGTACTTGCAGTACACACATCTGCCACAAGGTTCGCAACCTTTCCTAGTTTGTGCCTGTGTTAGCCAATTTTTTTGGGTATCTCTCTGGAACTCACTACGAACCAATTTATCCTTAATACTAGGAGCTCTTTTGGCTGTAAGCAGTGGAACTGCCCCACTGGAATGGGGGAGTCAGGGTTATTAACTAAAAAAGAATTTGAATTTCTGAGTCCGACTCACCCAGTAGTTCCTACTTTTTACTGCATCCCTAAGGTGCACAAAAGCATCACACACCCACCAGGACGTCCCATAGTGTCTGGGATTGGGGGACCAACAGAGGGGATTAGTAGATATGTAGATTTTTTTCTACGTCCCTTCTTAACTGAACTATCCTCCTTTGTGCAAGACACGGGGGACGTTTTAAGAAAATTGGATAAGATTAAAATGGAACCAGACATGCTTCTACTGACTCTTGATGTGGAGTCACTGTACTCTTCTATCCCACATAAAGTAGGTCTGGAAGCAGCAGAATACTTCCTTAAACTACGTGGAGAAGAGTACAGTGACAACACTACCTTGGTACTCAAATTGTTGGAACTTGTGTTAACCAATAACATATTTATGTTTGATGGCAAATTTTTTAGACAGTTAAGAGGCACAGCCATGGGTTCGGCGTGCGCCCCCACCTAGGCCTGTCTCCATCTAGGTGTCTGGGAGGCAGTTGATGTCTTCCAGGAATTAGATATATGGGTGGAGGCTCACGTCGCCCTATGGCTGCGCTATGTGGATGACATCCTAGTTTTGTGGAAAGGGGATGAAACTTCAGCCAATAAATTTGTTGAGATTTTGAACAAAAACAACAGGAATTTGTTCTTAACTCACCAGATTAGCAATAAGGAAACTACCTTTTTGGATCTCAAACTTACCATTGAAGATGGATTATTAAAAAGCAAAGTGTTTCGAAAAGAAACAGCAACTAATAATCTGTTATATGGTTCCAGCCATCACCCGGAGGCTTTAAAAAATGGCATTCCAGTGGGACAGTTCTTGAGGCTCAAGAGGTGCTGTTCCACTGAACAAGATTTTGAAAGGCAGGCCGGAGAGATGGCTCAGAGGTTCCTTCAGAGAGGTTACTCTAAGAATCAAGTAAAGAAAGGATGGCTTAGAGCTAGGCAGAAACCCAGAAATGAATTACTATACAGAACAACTAAAAAGCCTAAGGAAGAGAATAATATTCGTCTAATAACGAAATATAATTCCCATTGGAATAAATTGCGAAATATCCTTAACAAACACTGGCACATTTTATTAAATGATAGTTCAGTTGCTAAATATATTTCTGAGTACCCACTGCTTACAGCCAAAAGAGCTCCTAGTATTAAGGATAAATTGGTTCGTAGTGAGTTCCAGAGAGATACCCCAAAAAATTGGCTAACACAGGCACAAACTAGGAAAGGTTGCGAACCTTGTGGCAGATGTGTGTACTGCAAGTACATTGTTAAAGCCTCAAATTTTTGCACTGAATATTCTGATA
Organism: Bombina bombina; assembly: GCF_027579735.1. NCBI lineage: Eukaryota > Metazoa > Chordata > Amphibia > Anura > Bombinatoridae > Bombina > Bombina bombina. Next base: position 41,916,329 of record NC_069502.1, read on the forward strand.
GGTCTTACCACATCAATGAAAGAATAGTCTGCAATACCTCAAATGTCATTTATATGTTACACTGTTCGTGTCCCAAATTTTACATTGGGAAAACGACACGTGAATTAAAAGAAAGGGTGAGGGAACACAGAGATAGCATTAAGGATAAGGAGTCAGACAGTCCAGTGGCCAGACACTTCCAAAAAATGCATGACTCTGATTTCTCTCTCCTAAGAGTATTGGGTATTGAACACATCAAACCAAGGAGGAGAGGAGGCAATATTGACCAATTATTGCTCCAGCACGAGTCACGCTGGATGTACAGACTCAATACCCTCTCTCCCTTTGGTCTGAACGAAAAAATTGAATTTTCTTGTTTTCTATAAATATTCCTTACTAAAAAACACTGTTAGAAAATGTGTATGAAATAATATACGTTTGCTTAGTAATGAGCATGTTGACATGTTCACATAAGTGTTTCTCAGTGTACAATTTAAATCTAATGCTGTATTTTATCAGTATATAATAAGCAGCTTCCAAAATGTGGAAATTGCAAAATTCCATATTTGTATAGATTAGTTGTATATTAAATGTTTAGTGTAACTTAATTGTAGCCATTGAAATGTACATGCACTATACACTTCCCTTTAACATATATGAAGGAGGTGTAACTTTGTATCTGCACAAGTGTTATAAAGTCTGCTGTGGTGTCTAATTAGACACATCTGATGAAGCCCTGAGTTCAGCCCGGAAAGGGGGAGGGGCGAAACGCGTAATGTGTAGAACAAGACACAGTGTGGAGGACGCCAGCATGGTGGATATGCTGTGAATCTGACGATATCAAGTGAACACAATCAAGCAAGTGAAGAGCTGCATAGGCGGAATACATCGCTGTAAGCCACACCACGGATGAGATCCTGTCAGGTAATACCGTAGAGTGTGTGAAGAGAGCGGAGGTAAGCCATGCAGTAATAAGTCTTGCACACTGAAAGTTTAAAGTTGGAGTTGTCATTTGCACATGGGATCAAGCTTGCAATAGTACTAGTACCATTCTTTGGACTCTCATATTACATCTTTTAATCCGGTACCGGATCGAATATACAATAATGAGATATCAAGGACGGTATTCTGTCTAAATCTTAAAACCGGAGCGTGTTTTTAACACTCAAGTGCCCGGCATTAAGGACGGACTTTCTCATGAGTTAACAATAACCCTGCATATGCTAGCTCACAGTTGTCAGTAGTGCACTACGCTTGGTATATGTTTGTGTGCTGTAATCTTGTTGTTGCCATTATTCCCAGCATGTACCTCTTTTGGCTTTGTTTTTATTAAAATGCATATGTTCAGCACACCTGTTTAGGTTGTCATTCCTCAGTATACTGTAGGGGTGTGTTGGTGCGGCCAGGTATCCGCTTTAGCTCTTTTGATATGTTAGAGCTCTTCTCTAACTAATTTGTTTATATATATATATATATATATATATATATATATATATATGTATATATATATAGTTTTTTGTACAATATATATTTATACCATATATATATATATATATATATATATATATATAAATATATCTCCCATGTGTATCTGCACTCACAATTCAAGTGGGTCATCGACCAGGGTGCAAAGTCAGTATATCAATAGATTTGTTCTTCAAACAGGGACTGCACTTGCTGGGTTTAGATAAAATAATACTTATTTATTACGTGGTAACATTTCAGGGTTCGCAGACCTCTTCCTCAGACCAAACAATGTGCAAGGGAAAACAGTCGCCTAGATTACGAGTTTTGTTGGTAAAAACTTGCGGGGCTAACGCTCCTTTTTTTTCCAGCGCTCCCTTCTATAGATTCAAGGTTAAATAGCATTAAACAAATTAATTCATATGTATCACATTAAGTTAAAACATCAAGTACAACAAGTTGCAAGTGGATGCAGAAGCAGATACAGTGACAGATGTATACATGTATATATGTGTTTGGTAATATAGTATGTCTAATATCTCCAGACTACCCTGTCGTTGTGGCACTTAATCTTGTCTCCTGTGTGCGATCCTGATATCGTGGATACTGTAGTCAAAGATCAGTATGTATATAACTCTTATATGATTGGAACAGCCAATAGAATGTGAGCTCAATCCGATTGGCTGATTGTATCAGCCAATCGGATTGAACTTCAATCTGATTGGCTGATTAAATCAGCCAATCAGATTTTTCCTAACTTGATTCCGATTGGCTGATAGAATCCTATCAGCCAATCGGAATTCGAGGGACGCCATCTTTACAGATAATTTTGTAATTATTTTAACTAGGTAGCTATTAAATAGTTATTAACTATTTAATAGCTATTGTACCTAGTTAAAATAAATACAAAGTTGCCTGTAAAATAAATATAAATCCTAAAATAGATACAATGTAATTATTATTTATATTGTAGCTATATTTGGGCTTATTTTATAGGTAAGCATTTAGTTTTAAATAGGATTCATTTATTTAATTATAGGAATATTTTTTCGTTTTATTTAAATTATATTTATGTTAGGGGGGTGTTAGGGTTAGGGTTAGACTTAGGTTTAGGGGTTAATACATTTATTATAGTAGCGGCGACATTGCGGGCGGGAGATTAGGGGTTAATAATTGTAGGTAGGTGGCGGCGATGTTAGGGAGGGCAGATTAGGGGTTAATAAAATTTATTATAGTGTTTGCGAGGCGGGAGTGCGGCGGTTTAGGGGTTAATACATTTATTATAGTGGCGGCTAGGGCCGGTCGGCAGATTAGGGGTTAATAATTGTAGGTAGGTGGCGGCGATGTTAGGGAGGGCAGATTAGGGGTTAATACAATTTATTATAGTGTTTGCGAGGCGGGAGTGCTGCGGTTTAGGGGTTAATATATTTATTATAGTGGCGGCGAGGTCCGGTCGGCAGATTAGGGGTTAATAATTGTAGTTAGGTAGCGGCGACGTTGGGGGGAGCAGATTAGGGGTTAATAAATATAATGTAGGTGTCGGCGATGTTAGGGGCAGCAGATTAGGGGTTCATAGCTATAATGTAGGTGGCGGTGGTGTCCGGTCGGCAGGTTAGGGGTTAAAAAATTTTATTAGAGGGTTTGCGATGTGGGGGGGCCTCAGTTTAGGGGTACATAGGTAGTTTACGGGTGTTAGTGTAGTTTGTAGCACAGTAGTTAAGAGCTTTATATTCCGGCGTTAGCCCATAAAGCTCTTAACTACTGACTTTTTTTGGCGGTAGGAGTCTTGTCGGTAGAGGCTCTACCGCTCACTTGTTCCAAGACTCTTAATACCAGAGTTAGGCAAATCCCATTGAAAAGATAGGATACGCAATTGATGTAAGGGGATCTGCGGTAGCCTGGAGTTTGTAGCACAGTAGTTAAGAGCTTTATATTCCGGCGTTAGCCCATAAAGCTCTTAACTACTGACTTTTTTTGGCGGTAGGAGTCTTGTCGGTAGAGGCTCTACCGCTCACTTGTTCCAAGACTCTTAATACCAGAGTTAGGCAAATCCCATTGAAAAGATAGGATACGCAATTGATGTAAGGGGATCTGCGGTAGCCTGGAGTCGCGGAAAGAAAGTGAGCGGTAGACCCTTTCCTGTCTGACTCTAAATACCAGCGGGCGGTAAAAAGCAGCGTTAGGACCCCTTAACGCTGCTTTTGACGGCTATCGCCAAACTCTAAATCTAGGCGTTAGGGTTTATTTTATCGGTAAGTATTTAGTTTTAAATAGGAATAATTTAGCTAATGATAGTTATTTTATTTTGTTTTATTTATATTTAAGTTGGGGGGGGGGTTAGACTTAGGTTTAGGGGTTAATAAATTTAATATAGTAGCGGCGACGTTGGGGTTGGCAGATTAGGGGTCAATAAATGTAGGTAGGTGTCGCTGATGTTAGGTGACGGCAGATTAGGGGTTAATAAAATGTAACTAGTGTTTTAACTAGTGTTTGCGAGGCGGGAGTGCGGCGATTTAGGGGTTAATATATTTATTAAAGGGGCGGCGATGGGGTTAAAAACTTTATTTAAGTGTTTGCGATGTGGAGGGGGGGCCTCGGTTTAGGGGTTAATAGGTAGTTTATGGGTGTTAGTGTACTTTTTAGCACTTTAGTTAGGAGTTTTATGTTACGGCGTTAGCCCATAAAACTCTTAAAGGGACAGTTAAGACACAAAATAAACATTATTCAGTAGGTTACTTGCCACACGTTTACTTGCCACATCGTTCTCCCTGTGCTGCAGCCTCAGTGATTCTCCATTTTTTTTTTAAAAAAACAACTGCCGTTCACACCAAAACATGGAAGCCTAACTTCTCCTCCCTTTGTCTTCTTCCCCCGGAGCTTCTTTTAAAAAATTTTCATGCACGCCCAACTTGAACGAGCATTTAGCCTAAAGCATGCGCAAAGTGGTTTATTTTTTTTTCTCTATAGAATGCGTTGGGGATCCGTTTTAGTGCTGCACCGGAATCACAGCGCAATGTTATGTTTGGTACACAGCCCGAGGTCTGATCATAGCAAATATAAATGTAATGTGGATCGAGTTGCGGTACATGTAATGTGTATTGGGCTGACAGGCATAGAACAAGGCAGGCTGGCACAGCGCAATCTTATGTTTGTTACACATCCCAAGGTCTGATCATATCAAATATAAATGTAATGTGGATCGAGTTGCGGTACATGTAATGTGTATTGGACTGACAGGCATAGAACAAGGCAGGCTGGCACAGCGCAATGTTATGTTTGTTACACAGCCCGAGGTCTGATCATATCAAATATAAATGTAATGTGGATCGAGTTGCGGTACATGTAATGTGTATTGGGCTGACAGGCATAGAACAAGGCAGGCAGGCTGGCACAGCACAAACATGGTTTATCTAACGGTGTCAAACCTAAAGCCTATCACTGAGCACCCACACTAACTACACTGTTCTACCCCCTATACCGGCGCCCCCGGAGCCCCCCGCAACTCAATAAAGTTATTAACTCCTAAACCGCCGCTCCTAGACCCCGCCGCAACTCTTATAAATGTATTAACCCCTAAACCGCCGCTCCCGGACCCCGCCGCCACCTACATTATACATAGTAACCCCTATCCTGCCCCCCCTATACCGCCGCCCTCTATAATAAAGTTATTAACCCCTATCCTGCTGATCCCGGACCTCGCCGCAACTAAATAAATAGTTTAACCCCTAAACCACCGCTCTCGGACCCCGCCGCAACCTATATTAAACTTATTAACCCCAATCTGCCCCCCCTACACCGTCGCCACCTATAATAAATTTATTAACCCCTATCCTGCCCCCACTACACCACCGCCACTGTAATAAAATTATTAACCCCTAAACCTAAGTCTAACACTAACCCTAACACCCCCCTAACTTAAATATTAATTAAATAAATCTAAATAATATTTCTCTTATTAACTAAGTTAATCCTATTTAAAACTAAATACTTACCTTTAAAATAAACCCGAATATAGCTACAATATAACTAATAATTATATTGTAGCTATCTTAGGATTTATATTTATTTTACAGGTAACTTTCAATTTATTTTAACTAGGTACAATAGCTATTAAATAGTTATTAACTATTTAATAGCTACCTAGCTAAAATAAAGAGAAATTTACCTGTAAAATAAAAACTAACCTAAGTTACAATTACACCTAACACTACACTATACTTTAATAAATTATTTCTATTTAAAATTAAATACTTACCTGTAAAATAAACCCTAAGATAGCTACAATATAATTAATAATTACATTGTAGCTATTTTAGGATTTATATTTATTTTACAGGTAACTTTGTATTTATTTTAGCTAGTTAGAATAGTTATTAAATAGTTATTAACTATTTAATAACTACCTAGCTAAAAGAAATACAAAACTACCTGTAAAATAAATCCTAACCTAAGTTACAATTAAACCTAACACTACACTATCATTAAATTAATTAAATAAATTACCTACAAATAACTACAATTAAATACAATTAAATAAAAAAGCTAAGTTACAAAAAATATATTTAAAAAATATTACAACAATTTTAAGCTACTTACACCTAATCTAAGCCCCCTAATAAAATAACAAAGCCCCCCAAAATAAAAAAAATTCCCTACCCTATTCTAAATTAAAAAGTTCAAAGCTCTTTTACCTTACCAGCCCTTAAAAGGGCCTTTTGCGGGGCATGCCCCAAAGAAAACAGCTCTTTTGCCTGTAAAAGAAAAATACAACCCCCCCCAACATTAAAACCCACCACCCACATACCCCTAATCTAACCCAAACCCCCCTTAAAAAAACCTAACACTACCCCCCTGAAGATCATCCTACCTTGAGTCATCTTCAGCCAGCCGACCATCGATGGAACCGAAGAGGAGATCCGGAGCGGCAGAAGTCATCATCCAAGGGGCGATTAAGAAATCTTCCATCCGATGAAGTCATGATCCAGGCGGCACTGAAGAAGTCTTCCATCCGGGCGATGTCATCTTCCAAGCGGCGTCTTCAATCTTCATCCATCCGGAGAAGAGCGGAGCCATCTTCAGACGAGCCGACGCGGAGCCATCCTCTTCTTGTCGACGACTACCGATGAATGGATATTCCTTTAAGGGAACGTCATCCAAGATGGCGTCCCTTCAATTCCGATTGGCTGATAGGAGTGTTAGGTGTAATTGTAACTTAGGTTAGTTTTTATTTTACAGGTAAATTTCTCTTTATTTTAGCTAGGTATCTATTAAATAGTTAATAACTATTTAATAGCTATTGTACCTAGTTAAAATAAATTGAAAGATGCCTGTAAAATAAAAATAAATCCTAAGATAGCTACAATATAATTATTATTTATATTGTAGCTATATTAGGGTTTATTTTAAAGGTAAGTATTTAGTTTTAAATAGGATTAATTTATTTAATAAGAGAAATATTATTTAGATTTATTTAATTAATATTTAAGTTAGGGGGGTGTTAGGGTTAGGGTTAGACTTAGGTTTAGGGGTTAATAATTTTATTACAGTGGCGGCGGTGTAGGGGGGGCAGGATAGGGGTTAATAAATGTATTATAGGTGGCGACGGTGTAGGGGGGCAGATTAGGGGTTAATAAGTTTAATATAGGTTGCGGCGGGGTCCGGGAGCAGCGGTTTAGGGGTTAAACTATTTATTTAGTTGCGGTGAGGTCCGGGATCAGCAGGATAGGGGTTAATAACTTTATTATAGAGGGCAGCGGTATAGGGGGGCAGGATAGGGGTTACTAGGTATAATGTAGGTGGCGGCGGGGTCCAGGAGCGGTGGTTTAGGGGTTAATACATTTATAAGAGTTGCGGCGGGGTCTGGGAGCGGCGGTTTAGGGGTTAATAACTTTATTGAGTTGCAGGGGGCTCCGGGGGTGCCGGTATAGGGGGTAGAACAGTGTAGTTAGTGTGGGTGCTTAGTGACAGGCTTTAGGTTTGACACCGTTAGATAAGCCATGTTTGCACTGTGCCAGCCTGCTGCCTTCTTCTATGCCTGTCAGCCCAATACACATTACATGTACCGCAACCCGATCCACATTACATTTGTATTTGCTAAGATCAGACCTCGGGCTGTGTAACAAACATAACATTGCGCTGTGTCAGCCAGCCTGCCTTGTTCTATGCCTGTCAGTCCAATACACATTACATGTACCGCAACCCGATCCACATTACATTTGTATTTGCTAAGATCAGACCTTCCGGTGCAACCTTCTTTCAGTTCCTGCTGCTAGTGACTATTCTGAACAAATGCGCAAATGGGCGTCAACGTCGTGGCCGACACTCATGTCATTTGCTGTTAGAATCAGCTTCTAAATGACGTCAAGTTAGGAGGAGTTAGGACACCATGTTTTGGTGTGAACGGCAGTTGGTTTTTTTGAAAAAAATGGAGAATCACTGAGGCTGCAGCACAGGGAGAACGATGTGGCAAGTAAACGTGTGGCAAGTAACCTACTGAATAATGTTTATTTTGTGTCTTAACTGTCCCTTTAACTACTGACTTTTAAATGTGGTAGGAGTCTTGACATGAGAGGGTCTACGGCTCACTTCTTCCAAGACTCGTAATACCGGCGTTAGGCAAGTCCCATTGAAAAGATAGGATACGCAATTTACGTAAAAGGATTTGCGGAAAAAAAGTGAGCGGTACACCTGTACCTGCCAGACTCATAATACCAGCGGGCGTTAAAAAGCAGTGTTGGGACTTCTCAACGCTGCTTTTTAAGGCTTACACAAGACTCGTAATCTAGCCGTTAGTGTTTTTCAAGTAAATACACACAACACACAAAAATTCTGGTGTAGCAAAATATTGGAGTCAAAGATAATGATAAAAGGCTCTCATGTGGGATGTCAAGGCAGATTCAACCAAGATACCAACTATAACAGCTCATTAGAGAGCAAACCTCACTTCCTCAGCAAAGGCACACAGCGTCCGGCTAATAAGTAAAGCGCTTTTCGATTCCGGCAAACCCGGTCGCCAGGAACCATCCGCTACACATACCTCAATAGAGACCAGTCCCGGGACGTAAGCACGTAGAACCGCGCTCCCCTCCTGGGGTCGGTCAATCTTGCAGAGTATCCAATACACGGGCGAGAGTGCCGAGCTTCTGGGGGTGTGTCAGCTGTAGGTAAGCGATCGCCAATCACCACATCCAAAAGGTAAACGATGCAGGTACAGAGCCTTGAAATCCAGTAACGATCTGTCCTGTAGCAATAAGTGGACTCCTTGTAGCCCACAGAAATAACATCAAAACGAACAAAGGGGCTCAGGATCACCGTATATGTTAACCATAAAAACAGTCTTTATTGGAACCATTAAAATTACACACACAGGAGGTAGTGACATGGTCTTACGCGTTTCGGCGAACTGCCGTAATCATAGACCTAAAGAACGTTAGTCAATTAGCAATTTAAAAAGCATGTAAAACACATTCATTGGTTGGAAGGTGATCAAACACCTGCTATACCTAAACACATGATTTAACCCTTACAATGGATAAGGACAGAGGTTGATGCACATAGAAAAAATAGCAAAACATGGTACATAAAAAGAAAAAGACATATTGATACATAAGTAGCAAAATTAGATAAGATGTTATTATATATTCTAGACCAGTGCACAAACACTGAAGCAAAAAGCGTGGGACAGTAAACAACGACTTATCTCATATTAGCTTAGATATATATATTGCACAAATTCATATACTCAAATTTATATTGCACAAGCTCACAACTATATCTCACATATACTCAAATATATTATACAAAATGGAATAAAGAAAAATAAATAAATAGATTCTTTACTCGCCTAGAAAAGAAAATGCATGTATATGGATAATAAAGTATGCAAATAAACAAAAATATAAATGTGCAAATATGCAAATATGCAGACGCGTATGCCAACACCATCACAAGGATAGGGTTAAGATGTAAAAATACTTAGCATAAGTATAAGCATACACGCGTGCATATATGCACATTCAGGGAAAAAAAAAAACTAATTCCCAATAATTAATTACATCAAATTCTGAATTAAAACCGTTGGGTACTAATGTTGACAACTTAAAGATCCAAAACGCTTCTTGTCTAGATAGAATTTTTGACTTATTACCTCCCCTTTTTGGATTGTTGATTCGCTCAATAGCACACCACTTGAAACTTTTTACACATCCTCCATGTATATCCAAAAAATGTCTAGATAGTTCTGAACGTGATTCATTTTTAATGTATCCTAGATGTTCCCTGATCCTTGTTCTAACGTCCCTCGTTGTCATACCAACATACTGTAAATTGTGGGTTGTACATTCCACCAGGTATACCACGAAGGACGCTGAACAGTTTACACACCCTTTTGTTTCGAAAGTTTGACCAGTGGCACATGACTGAAAAGAATTCCCTATTTTAATGTAGTCACAGGCCTTACAGCGTCGATTACCACATCTAAAAGTACCATTAGTGGTTAACCAAGTACTAGATGGACGAGTACTGGGTAGTTGACTGGGGGACAACATATTGCCCAATGTTAAACCTCTAGAATACACACATTTGACACCTGTTTCCACTACTTTTTTTTAGAGATTTATCTCCATATAAAATGGGGAAATATTTGTGTATGATTTTACAAATTGAAGAGTATTGAGTAGAATACTGAGTGATAAAAAGAGGTGACATGTCACCATCATCATGTTTATTTTTATTTTTATTCATACTTTTTCTACTACTAGTACTCTCAATATTGTCATCACACTCATTCAGGGAATCAACTTGTGTAGACATGTTATTTAGGAGGGTAGCTGAATAACCTCTATTTGAGAGACGGCTTTTTTTTTTTTTTTTTTTTTTTTAATAATAATTTTTATTGAGATATAATGATAACAAGCAGTAATAATAGTCCAAATATAGGCACAGACAGCAATAAAATGTAAGTGAAATATGGGAGAAGTATCATCAACATTGTACATATTAAACATACAAACATGAGAACCATTGGGAAGTAGAAAGACAACATTCAGTTAGATTTCTGACAGTATATTATAACCAGACTAGTAAACTCTCATGTAGCTTAAGTATGTTTGCCTCACTAACTGTGCTGAAGATATATAGAGGACTAACGAAAACTTATATGGACCTATTATGAAATCTCTTATTTTTTATTTTTTTTTAATATATAATATCGCTGTAAGGTAACTACTGGACCGGTCACTTTTGGACCAACTGTTGCACTAAAGAAATATTAAATAGTAGTTAATTAGGGGCCACTCTTGGGCCACATGTAAAAAAAAACAAAAAAAAAACAAACAAAACAAAAAACAAAAAAAACAAAAAAAAACTAGTTTGGGATGAGTTAGTAAATTTTGGGCCACATAATGAAGCCGGTGTGTAAAACAGACAATAAGGGTAAGATGCTGACATTTGAGAGCTCTGTAGTAACAAAGCATGTAAAGAAATAAAATATTACTCATGGACAGGGTCTAGCTAGCATTTATGGATCAAACAATATGATTTGCATAGTACTATATAAGGATTAAATAAAAGTGTAGCTGCGTTAAATCAAATTAAAGGGAGCAGAGGGCTCAAGCATATACAAAAGATGCCCTGCGAGGAGCTGTATGCAGGGGGAGCTTGGTACTAAATTCCAGGAAATAAACTTACGTGGGCTTGAACTAATTCTGCTCAGAGAGAATATATTATTTGTACATAGATAAGGTTGCACCATTTAAAACATATATGCATTTATAAAACTATAGACATAACAGAACTAGTATACATTACTGTTACGTGTGCAGCCTCCAAGAATAATTAACTTCAAATACTTAACTTAAATAGTTGCATATCCGTTGCGGATTCAAAATAATTATGAACCCATCCTGACTGAATGTTAAACACTAATACACTATGCCCAACTTAACAACTGAGCTACCTAAACATTTTTTGTTGCCGGTTTAAGTATCCAGCGAAGTCCTGCAAGAGCATCAGCTGTTTTAACGAGAGCGGGTAAAATATAACTAAACAGCATGGAATGTATTTAACTTTAACAAAAGACCTGGTCTGCCCTTAATTTTAAAGAGCATTGTTAGTTCAGTGACTAGAACATAAAGGCTGCAGTTGGTCTTATGCCAGATCTTACGGTAAAGTTCACAGGGGATCAGCATATCTCAGCTCTGCTCCGCTCCGGTGTGACATTTGGTCTATCAGCAGGGGATGACTGCACAGGATACTGTCCCCGGCACAAGTCCTCCGTGCAGGCATGGAGGGTCGGGAGGTGCACATAATCCCAAAAGTCAAAGCTATATGTAGCCAAAAAAGAATTAGGTCCCAATGTGGGGTCAAATAAAGTGTCCACAAAAAGTCACCATAGGATCCTGTACTTGCCGCATAGCCGTCTGAGCAAAGTATGTGCTCCCCAGACCCGGCCATAGTCTGAACTTCCACGTGGAGCGCAGCTTACCCAATGCCCTGTCGCCGGTCTCTGAAGGCTCTCGCAGGGATAATGCGTCGGACAGCCAAACGATGTCTCTCTGTAGTCAGCAAACAACAGCTCTCCCGGGGCCCCGGGACAGAAGAGGGAAGTTTCTCCAGATGAGGTACATGATTTCTATCTCTGGGCAGTATTGTGGTTAGGCCCTTTCCCTTTTCTATAGTCATGTCAGGCTGTAAGTGCTTAGCGAGCCGTTTTACATCTATCCCTGGAGCATCTGCTGGTGTTTGGTTCGTCTCATCTAGCAGGTCAGCCCTCCTCTCATTAACCGGCCACCTCGTCATTTCGACCCTTGAAGGGGTGATGGAGCATTCTACTTGCTTCTGCAATGCCGTGCTCCGCCTAGACTCCAACGGGCTCTCAAGTGCTGTGTATACTTCGGTAGTCAGAGCTCTTTCTATCTCGTTCACTGCTGTGCTCTCAACAATGTCCAGGGTTACCGCTCCGCTGACCGTGGGAGCTGTGTCTGGGCTCTGGCGTGTAAATGTGTCATTCCAGGCCTTATGTATACACTTAGATAGGTTCAAAAAGTGCTCTTGCAATATGCGTTGCATGTCCTGTGTAGTAATGGCACTGTTAGGAGCACCCATATTGTCATGTGATTGCATGAATAATTTGCAAAAGTAGCAGTAATTAGTACTGCGCGTAACCCCAGTCACCTAGGGGGGGGGGAATGTGCGAAAGCCCCGGCTTCACGAACTGCTTGACACCAGAGACATGCAGCAGCCGCGTGGCCTAACTGCAGAGCACAGGCAGAGATGTGAATCCAAAGGGTTTCCCCCAGGATTTTCAATTTCTTGAATCCTATAGCAGTCTGCTGGTCTCCGGTCACAAAATAATACACTCTCCATATGAAAAACAATAAATATCATATAAAACTCTGTGACAGAACCAGGAGCTCCCACAAGACACGTCCTGCCGCTACAGCTGTAGGCTCCGCCCCCGAGAGACGGCTTTTTATTTTTCTGCTTTCTGTTACAAAATCTTTAGGATCAGAGCAAATACGTTTTGCTCTGAGAAATTGACTTTTAGCTATCCCCCTAAAAACATGTCTTGGGTGTGCACTCTTGGCGTGCAATATGGTATTGCCAGATATTGGTTTTCGAAACAACATGGTATGGATCCGCTTTTCCCCAATGTTGCCCGTAAGGGTGACATCAAGGAAATGAATGGTATCAGAATGCCATTCATAAGTGAACTTAACCCCATTGGAGTCACAATTAAAAACTTGACAAAATTCTCAGCACTTTCCTGCCCCCCCCCCAAACAAATAAGAGATCATCAATGAATCTTCTATAAAAGATGATATGCTCAGAAAAGGGATTACTATCTGCATATATACAGTTTCGCTCTAACCATCCCATAAAGATGTTGGCGTACGTGGGAGCAAATTTAGCCCCCATAGCTGTTCCCTGTACCTGCAGATAGTAATCCCCTTCAAATAAGAAGTAATTATGTTCAAGGAGGAAGCCAGTAGTGCGGAGAATAAATTGTAGATGATCAGGTTCCAGATCATAACAAAGTTCCAGAAAATATTTCACTGCTTGTAAGCCCATATGTTGAGGGATGGTTGAATATAACGAAACAACGTCGATAGCCAACCAACTTCAATTTTCAGTCCAGGATATGTTCTTGAGTGTTTCAAGAACATGCGAGGTATCTTTAATGAAACTTGGAAGACTAGTAACAATTGGCTGCAATAGAGTATCCAACCACTCTGACATAGGCTCAAATAGAGAGCCTATACCTGAGACGATCGGTCTTCCTTTTACATTATACAAGCTTTTATATACCTTTGGCAGATGATGGAAAATGGGCACCACAGGATGATCCACCAAAAGATACTTTACAGTATCCTGATCCAGGATGCCCAAAATCATTCCATCATCTACCAAAGATTTAAGCTGTCTCTGAAACTGAAAGGTGGGATTACAAGGAAGAACACGATATGTAGAAGTGTCACTAAGCTGACGAACGGCCTCATAAGTATATTGCTGTCTATCCAGCACCACGACACTACCCCCTTGTCTGACTGGTGAATAACAATCTGATGATTGTTTTGTAAAGATTTAATCGCCAAGTTTTCTTTTTCAGACAAGTTGGGTGTCGTGGTACCGGTAGTATAATATAGGGCCTGCAGATCTTCAATCACTCTTTTATGATATAACTCTAATGCTTTCCCCCTACTCTGTATAGGGTAAAAAAACTGAACGCGGTTTGAATCGAGGATAACTGACAGTATTTACTCTGTCACTCTGAAACTCAGATTCATAAGCCAGCGATTCAAGAGTGGTAAGATCTCTAGCCTCATTAAAGCTCAGTTCAATTTGTCCATCCATATTCTGAGATATAGATTTTGGGTGGTAATTCTCAGCTGTATCATTATCAAAGTGTTTCTTTAGTGTGAGTTTTCTCACGAATTTGTTAACGTCTAGAATGGTCCTAAATAGATTAAAATTTCTTGTTGGTGAAAAACCTAAACCCAAATTTAACACTTTTCTCTCAAAATAGGTAAGTACATAAGAAGATAAATTGATAACATTATCTTCTTTTACTGAGGTATCACACCTTTCATGTCTCTGAGACAATACCGATGACTGAATCTCTGATTTCCCTGTGTACCTCCCCCCTCTGGTTGTATCTGAACCAAGGGAAAAACCTGTTTCTCTGCCTGATCTTTGTGAAGGATACTTTTAGGAGGTTGTTTGGTCTTAGACTGTACTGGTGCTATTTGTATTGCACTTTTAGTAAGAGTCTTAGGTGTTGCGCCTAATTCAACCATTTTAGGTTTAGGCTTATGTTGTTGTCTATTTTTGCCCTTGTCTTTATGTGATTGTTCAATGTTCAAATTGGTATGTGTATCTACAATAGCATTAATGGTATGTTCTAAGTGTCCTATATCAGAATCGCCAGGTACATAAACCTGATTATCCTCATATCCAGACGCCATACTGTCTTCACCGGAGGACGAGGCAAATTGTGATGAACAATCTTCATCAGTTGTCTCTGCATCCGAGAAGGAAACCCTTTTCTGGTTTCTCCGCTGATTATACCTCCTGCGTCTACGCTGGCGGCCTGTTAAAGTAACAGTGTTGTCATTGGTATTATTGGTTTTGTTATACCCTTGTGATGTATGTCTGCGCTGTCTATTTTTTTGCCAAATAAATAAATTTCCTGTAGAATAATCTCTCTGATCACGAAGGAACTTAACATGTTTAGTTTGAATAATATCTGACTTAGTATTCTCTACCACATTTTGCAACAATTTATCAAATTCCACATATTCTACAGCATCTGTGATTCAAATCAATTTGTAGTTTTTTTATGTCCTCCCTTACAGATTCAAGTTGTACATTTTTATATTTAACAAGCATAGTAATCAATCTGATAGAACATTCAGACAAAATTTGATTCCATTCACTTATAAAGGTGGATCTGTGACATCAAAAGTAGGAAACTTTTTTACACGTAGTCCCCTTGGGATCATATTAAGTTCTAGGTATTTATTGAGAATCCAAGCATCACGTTTTAATCTGATTTCTTTAAGTCTCAATAGTTCCATAGAATAAAACATATCGCCCAATTTAATTTCCTTAGATTCTATGGAAAAAAAAAATTTACAACTTGAATCTGTAAGGGAGGAGATAAAAAAACTACAAATTGATTTGAATCACTATAGATATGCTGTAGAATATGTGGAATTTGATAAATTGTTGCAAAATGTGGTAGAGAATACTAAGTCAGATATTATTCAAACTAAGTTAGCACAAAGTAGCAAGAGCACTACACTGATAAGATAGGAACGCTCAATTTAAAACTTTAGTATATACAGAAAATGTGATCAGGTTATTTTCAATTAATGTATCCTTTTCTATGGATATATTAGGATACCATATGTGGATTTATTAAATTTCTGTATTTTTAATAGGTATATGCATATATACCTAGTGAGCTTGAGTGCTTGTGCATAAAACGATACTGGTTACAAATATAGTCTATATCAGAGAAGATAGAGACTAAAAGAATGCACCTAAGTAGCACTTCAGTTCCTGGAGAAGATATTGATATTGATATGAAACTTAAACAACCATTGTAAGCCAAAGGGTTGAGAGGAAAATTAAAACATAACTTTTATTAAGTCAACATAAGTTAAAAATAAACTATGTGAATGTGTGTGCTTTCAAAACACATAGCAACTTTACTAATAATAAAAGTGGCACTGAGAATCTAGTGGGTGGATTACCTCTGATTTGAAGTGTTCTTGAATTATACAAATACTAATTAATGTGAATCTATCTGATGGATATTTGGCTTATAACCTTTAGTATTGTACACCATTATAAAGTTCAAGATTTCATCATGCAGATATTATCATATACATTTGAGCAACCATTTGTGAGACATAAATAACAGATTGGTATCTGTTATCTGTGAGTGTATTTATAAGGATTATTCACTCCATCAGTTAAATCACTGGGTCTCTGATAATTGTAAATTCACAATGCAGATTGCACTCAGTATTGGTGTATTCTCACTTCTGTTGCAATAAATTCTATTATTTGTGTATATATACAATATATAATAACAGTATATATTTTTCACTGTTCCATTTTATTCTTCAATGGAATATCAAGAAATGGCTTGAATAGCCTAGATATATATATTTTATTAATAATATATACTGTATAATTAAACAGTTATTGTAACAAGGGTTTTTTTGAGGACTTGAATATATATATGGCATGTATTGGTGCTTGGTGTACTTTAACACAACTTATCTTGTAGGTTTAACGTTTGTGTTTTAGTCAGTAGTGGTATAGATATTTCACAGATTTTCGAACTTAATTGATTTATACTTTGTGGCAAAAGTTATCTAGCTTTCTATATCACATGTAATATCTAGTCACTTGGCAGACTTTTCGTGTTTTGCCTTTATTATATACAGCATTCAACAAGTGGAAAGCAATGTTTTAAATATTTATATAAGTATATTTTAGATATTGTGTGTATGCAATCCACTTGTTGGCGTATCTGTAGCCAGTTGTTAGTGGCTGCGGTGTAGGTTTAGATAGCCAATATAAGCGTCTCCCCGCTGTTGCTTAGAACTAGCAAAAAATGTATTTATCTTTAATTTCATCTAAAGTAGCCGTAATGAGCGGTTGATTGTTGTGGCTTTATATCGTTTGAGATGCTTATAGTTGTATTATCGAAGTAAGGTTTGACACTGTCAGTATCAGCGCCTGGCTTCTATAAGTTTATACTACCAACAGATAATTTTTAGGGTATGTCTTGAAGCTGCCAAAGTAAGTGACTAACAATTATAACATTAAAATAAAGACCCTTAATTTGCCCTTAGCCGTTGCCACTGGCTCGCCGCTGTAGCCTTATAGTATCAGCACATAGTTGTTTGGATTTATATCTAAAGCGGCTAATTTCGGCGGTTATCGGTTGTGGCTGTTATAATATTAACATATAGATTGCCTTAGATTTTTTAAGGCAATCTATATGTTAATATTATAACAGCCACAACCGATAACCGCCGAAATTAGCCGCTTTAGATATAAATCCAAACAACTATGTGCTGATACTATAAGGCTACAGCGGCGAGCCAGTGGCAACGGCTAAGGGCAAATTAAGGGTCTTTATTTTAATGTTATAATTGTTAGTCACTTACTTTGGCAGCTTCAAGACATACCCTAAAAATTATCTGTTGGTAGTATAAACTTATAGAAGCCAGGCGCTGATACTGACAGTGTCAAACCTTACTTCGATAATACAACTATAAGCATCTCAAACGATATAAAGCCACAACAATCAACCGCTCATTACGGCTACTTTAGATGAAATTAAAGATAAATACATTTTTTGCTAGTTCTAAGCAACAGCGGGGAGACGCTTATATTGGCTATCTAAACCTACACCGCAGCCACTAACAACTGGCTACAGATACGCCAACAAGTGGATTGCATACACACAATATCTAAAATATACTTATATAAATATTTAAAACATTGCTTTCCACTTGTTGAATGCTGTATATAATAAAGGCAAAACACGAAAAGTCTGCCAAGTGACTAGATATTACATGTGATATAGAAAGCTAGATAACTTTTGCCACAAAGTATAAATCAATTAAGTTCGAAAATCTGTGAAATATCTATACCACTACTGACTAAAACACAAACGTTAAACCTACAAGATAAGTTGTGTTAAAGTACACCAAGCACCAATACATGCCATATATATATTCAAGTTCCCAAAAAAACCCTTGTTACAATAACTGTTTAATTATACAGTATATATAATTAATAAAATATATATATCTAGGCTATTCAAGCCATTTCTTGATATTCCATTGAAGAATAAAATGGAACAGTGAAAAATATATACTGTTATTATATATTGTATATATACACAAATAATAGAATTTATTGCAACAGAAGTGAGAATACACCAATACTGAGTGCAATCTGCATTGTGAATTTACAATTATCAGAGACCCAGTGATTTAACTGATGGAGTGAATAATCCTTATAAATACACTCACAGATAACAGATACCAATCTGTTATTTATGTCTCACAAATGGTTGCTCAAATGTATATGATAATATCTGCATAATGAAATCTTGAACTTTATAACGGTGTACAATACTAAAGGTTATAAGCCAAATATCCATCAGATAGATTCACATTAATTAGTATTTGTATAATTCAAGAACACTTCAAATCAGAGGTAATCCACCCACTAGATTCTCAGTGCCACTTTTATTATTAGTAAAGTTGCTATGTGTTTTGAAAGCACACACATTCACATAGTTTATTTTTAACTTATGTTGACTTAATAAAAGTTATGTTTTAATTTTCCTCTCAACCCTTTGGCTTACAATGGTTGTTAAAGTTTCATATCAATATCAATATCTTCTCCAGGAACTGAAGTGCTACTTAGGTGCATTCTTTTAGTCTCTATCTTCTCTGATATAGACTATATTTGTAACCATTATTCAAACTAAACATGTTAAGTTCCTTCGTGATCAGAGAGATTATTCTACAGGAAATTTATTTATTTGGCAAAAAAATAGACAGCGCAGACATACATCACAAGGGTATAACAAAACCAATAATACCAATGACAACACTGTTACTTTAACAGGCCGCCAGCGTAGACGCAGGAGGTATAATCAGCGGAGAAACCAAAAAAGGGTTTCCTTCTCGAATGCAGAGACAACTGATGAAGATTGTTCATCACAATTTGCCTCGTCCTCCGGTGAAGACAGTATGGCGTCTGGATATGAGGATAATCAGGTTTATGTACCTGGCGATTCTGATATAGGACACTTAGAACATACCATTAATGCTATTGTAGATACACATACCAATTTGAACATTGAACAATCACATAAAGACAAGGGCAAAAATAGACAACAACATAAGCCTAAACCTAAAATGGTTGAATTAGGCGCAACACCTAAGACTCTTACTAAAAGTGCAATACAAATAGCACCAGTACAGTCTAAGACCAAACAACCTCCTAAAAGTATCCTTCACAAAGATCAGGCAGAGAAACAGGTTTTTCCCTTGGTTCAGATACAACCAGAGGGGGGAGGTACACAGGGAAATCAGAGATTCAGTCATCGGTATTGTCTCAGAGACATGAAAGGTGTGATACCTCAGTAAAAGAAGATAATGTTATCAATTTATCTTCTTATGTACTTACCTATTTTGAGAGAAAAGTGTTAAATTTGGGTTTAGGTTTCTCACCAACAAGAAATTTTAATCTATTTAGGACCATTCTAGACGTTAACAAATTCGTGAGAAAACTCACACTAAAGAAACACTTTGATAATGATACAGCTGAGAATTACCACCCAAAATCTATATCTCAGAATATGGATGGACAAATTGAACTGAGCTTTAATGAGGCTAGAGATCTTACCACTCTTGAATCGCTGGCTTATGAATCTGAGTTTCAGAGTGACAGAGTAAATACTGTCAGTTATCCTCGATTCAAACCGCGTTCAGTTTTTTTACCCTATACAGAGTAGGGGGAAAGCATTAGAGTTATATCATAAAAGAGTGATTGAAGATCTGCAGGCCCTATATTATACTACCGGTACCACGACACCCAACTTGTCTGAAAAAGAAAACTTGGCGATTAAATCTTTACAAAACAATCATCAGATTGTTATTCACCAGTCAGACAAGGGGGGGTAGTGTCGTGGTGCTGGATAGACAGCAATATACTTATGAGGCCGTTCGTCAGCTTAGTGATACTTCTACATATCGTGTTCTTCCTTGTAATCCACCTTTCAGTTTCAGAGACAGCTTAAATCTTTGGTAGATGATGGAATGATTTTGGGCATCCTGGATCAGGATACTGTAAAGTATCTTTTGGTGGATCATCCTGTGGTGCCCATTTTCCATCATCTGCCAAAGGTATATAAAAGCTTGTATAATGTAAAAGGAAGACCGATCGTCTCAGGTATAGGCTCTCTATTTGAGCCTATGTCAGAGTGGTTGGATACTCTATTGCAGCCGATTGTTACTAGTCTTCCAAGTTTCATTAAAGATACCTCGCATGTTCTTGAAACACTCAAGAACATATCCTGGACTGAAAATTGTAGTTGGTTGGCTATCGACGTTGTTTCGTTATATTCAACCATCCCTCAACATATGGGCTTACAAGCAGTGAAATATTTTCTGGAACTTTGTTATGATCTGGAACCTGATCATCTACAATTTATTCTCCGCACTACTGGCTTCCTCCTTGAACATAATTACTTCTTATTTGAAAGGGATTACTATCTGCATATATACAGTTTCGCTCTAACCATCCCATAAAGATGTTGGCGTACGCGGGGCAAATTTAGCCCCCATAGCTGTTCCCTGTACCTGCAGATAGTAATCCCCTTCAAATAAAAAGTAATTGTGTTCAAGGAGGAAGCCAGTAGTGCGGAGAATAAATTGTAGATGATCAGGTTCCAAATCATAACAAAGTTCCAAGAAAATACTTAACTGCTTGTAAGCCCATATGTTGAGGGATGGTTGAATATAACGAAACAACGTCAATAGCCAACCAACTACAATTTTCAGTCCAAGAGATGTTCTTGAGTGATTTCAAGAACATGCGATGGTATCTTTAATGAAACTTGGAAGACTAGTAACAATCGGCTGCAATAGAGTATCCAGCCACTCTGACATAGGCTCGAAATAGAGAGCCTATACCTGAGACGATCGGTCTTCCTTTTACATTATACAAGCTTTTTATACCTTTGGCAGATGATGGAAAATGGGCACCACAGGATGATCCACCAAAAGATACTTACAGTATCCTGATCCAGGATGCCCAAACTCATTCCATCATCTACCAAAGATTTAAGCTGTCTCTGAAACTGAAAGGGGATTACAAGGAAGAACACAAGATATGTAGAATCACTAGCTGACGGAACGGCCTCATCAGTATATTGCTGTCTATCCAGCACCACGACACTACCCCCCTTGTCTGACTGGTGAATAACAATCTGATGATTGTTTTGTAAAGATTTAATCGCCAAGTTTTCTTTTTCAGACAAGTTGGGTGTCGTGGTACCGGTAGTAAATAGGGCCTGCAGATCTTCAATCACTCTTTTATGATATAACTCTAAGCTTTCCCCTACTCTGTATAGGGTAAAAAAACTGAACGCTGTTTGAATCGAGGATAACTGACAGTATTTACTCTGTCACTCTGAAACTCAGATTCATAAGCCAGCGATTCAAGAGTGGTAAGATCTCTAGCCTCATTAAAGCTCAGTTCAATTTGTCCATCCATATTCTGAGATATAGATTTTGGGTGGTAATTCTCAGCTGTAATCATTATCAAAGTGTTTCTTTAGTGTGAGTTTTCTCACGAATTTGTTAACGTCTAGAATGGTCCTAAATAGATTAAAATTTCTTGTTGGTGAGAAACCTAAACCCAAATTTAACACTTTTCTCTCAAATAGGTAAGTACATAAGAAGATAAATTGATAACATTATCTTCTTTTACTGAGGTATCACACCTTTCATGTCTCTGAGACAATACCGATGACTGAATCTCTGATTTCCCTGTGTACCTCCCCCCTCTGGTTGTATCTGAACCAAGGGAAAAACCTGTTTCTCTGCCTGATCTTTGTGAAGGATACTTTTAGGAGGTTGTTTGGTCTTAGACTGTACTGGTGCTATTTGTATTGCACTTTTAGTAAGAGTCTTAGGTGTTGCGCCTAATTCAACCATTTTAGGTTTAGGCTTATGTTGTTTGTCTATTTTTGCCCTTGTCTTTATGTGATTGTTCAATGTTCAAATTGGTATGTGATCTACAATAGCATTAATGGTATGTTCTAAGTCCTATATCAGAATCGCCAGGTACATAAACCTGATTATCCTCATATCCAGACGCCATACTGTCTTCACCGGAGGACGAGGCAAATTGTGATGAACAATCTTCATCAGTTGTCTCTGCATTCGAGAAGAAACCCTTTTTTGGTTTCTCGCTGATTATACCTCCTCGTCTACGCTGGCGGCCTGTTAAAGTAACAGTGTTGTCATTGGTATTATTGGTTTTGTTATACCCTTGTGATGTATGTCTGCGCTGTCTATTTTTTTGCCAAATAAATAAATTTCCTGTAGAATAATCTCTCTGATCACGAAGGAACTTAACATGTTTAGTTTGAATAATATCTGACTTAGTATTCTCTACCACATTTTGCAACAATTTATCAAATTCCACATATTCTACAGCATCTGTGATTCAAATCAATTTGTAGTTTTTTTATGTCCTCCCTTACAGATTCAAGTTGTACATTTTTATATTTAACAAGCATAGTAATCAATCTGATAGAACATTCAGACAAAATTTGATTCCATTCACTTATAAAGGTGGATCTGTGACATCAAAAGTAGGAAACTTTTTTACACGTAGTCCCCTTGGGATCATATTAAGTTCTAGGTATTTATTGAGAATCCAAGCATCACGTTTTAATCTGATTTCTTTAAGTCTCAATAGTTCCATAGAATAAAACATATCGCCCAATTTAATTTCCTTAGATTCTATGGAAAAAAAAAATTTACAACTTGAATCTGTAAGGGAGGAGATAAAAAAACTACAAATTGATTTGAATCACTATAGATATGCTGTAGAATATGTGGAATTTGATAAATTGTTGCAAAATGTGGTAGAGAATACTAAGTCAGATATTATTCAAACTAAGTTAGCACAAAGTAGCAAGAGCACTACACTGATAAGATAGGAACGCTCAATTTAAAACTTTAGTATATACAGAAAATGTGTGATCAGGTTATTTTCAATTAATGTATCCTTTTCTATGGATATATTAGGATACCATATGTGGATTTATTAAATTTCTGTATTTTTAATAGGTATATGCATATATACCTAGTGAGCTTGAGTGCTTGTGCATAAAACGATACTGGTTACAAATATAGTCTATATCAGAGAAGATAGAGACTAAAAGAATGCACCTAAGTAGCACTTCAGTTCCTGGAGAAGATATTGATATTGATATGAAACTTAAACAACCATTGTAAGCCAAAGGGTTGAGAGGAAAATTAAAACATAACTTTTATTAAGTCAACATAAGTTAAAAATAAACTATGAATGTGTGTGCTTTCAAAACACATAGCAACTTTACTAATAATAAAAGTGGCACTGAGAATCTAGTGGGTGGATTACCTCTGATTTGAAGTGTTCTTGAATTATACAAATACTAATTAATGTGAATCTATCTGATGGATATTTGGCTTATAACCTTTAGTATTGTACACCATTATAAAGTTCAAGATTTCATCATGCAGATATTATCATATACATTTGAGCAACCATTTGTGAGACATAAATAACAGATTGGTATCTGTTATCTGTGAGTGTATTTATAAGGATTATTCACTCCATCAGTTAAATCACTGGGTCTCTGATAATTGTAAATTCACAATGCAGATTGCACTCAGTATTGGTGTATTCTCACTTCTGTTGCAATAAATTCTATTATTTGTGTATATATACAATATATAATAACAGTATATATTTTTCACTGTTCCATTTTATTCTTCAATGGAATATCAAGAAATGGCTTGAATAGCCTAGATATATATATTTTATTAATAATATATACTGTATAATTAAACAGTTATTGTAACAAGGGTTTTTTTGAGGACTTGAATATATATATGGCATGTATTGGTGCTTGGTGTACTTTAACACAACTTATCTTGTAGGTTTAACGTTTGTGTTTTAGTCAGTAGTGGTATAGATATTTCACAGATTTTCGAACTTAATTGATTTATACTTTGTGGCAAAAGTTATCTAGCTTTCTATATCACATGTAATATCTAGTCACTTGGCAGACTTTTCGTGTTTTGCCTTTATTATATACAGCATTCAACAAGTGGAAAGCAATGTTTTAAATATTTATATAAGTATATTTTAGATATTGTGTGTATGCAATCCACTTGTTGGCGTATCTGTAGCCAGTTGTTAGTGGCTGCGGTGTAGGTTTAGATAGCCAATATAACGTCTCCCCGCTGTTGCTTAGAACTAGCAAAAAATGTATTTATCTTTAATTTCATCTAAAGTAGCCGTAATGAGCGGTTGATTGTTGTGGCTTTATATCGTTTGAGATGCTTATAGTTGTATTATCGAAGTAAGGTTTGACACTGTCAGTATCAGCGCCTGGCTTCTATAAGTTTATACTACCAACAGATAATTTTTAGGGTATGTCTTGAAGCTGCCAAAGTAAGTGACTAACAATTATAACATTAAAATAAAGACCCTTAATTTGCCCTTAGCCGTTGCCACTGGCTCGCCGCTGTAGCCTTATAGTATCAGCACATAGTTGTTTGGATTTATATCTAAAGCGGCTAATTTCGGCGGTTATCGGTTGTGGCTGTTATAATATTAACATATAGATTGCCTTAGATTTTTTAAGGCAATCTATATGTTAATATTATAACAGCCACAACCGATAACCGCCGAAATTAGCCGCTTTAGATATAAATCCAAACAACTATGTGCTGATACTATAAGGCTACAGCGGCGAGCCAGTGGCAACGGCTAAGGGCAAATTAAGGGTCTTTATTTTAATGTTATAATTGTTAGTCACTTACTTTGGCAGCTTCAAGACATACCCTAAAAATTATCTGTTGGTAGTATAAACTTATAGAAGCCAGGCGCTGATACTGACAGTGTCAAACCTTACTTCGATAATACAACTATAAGCATCTCAAACGATATAAAGCCACAACAATCAACCGCTCATTACGGCTACTTTAGATGAAATTAAAGATAAATACATTTTTTGCTAGTTCTAAGCAACAGCGGGGAGACGCTTATATTGGCTATCTAAACCTACACCGCAGCCACTAACAACTGGCTACAGATACGCCAACAAGTGGATTGCATACACACAATATCTAAAATATACTTATATAAATATTTAAAACATTGCTTTCCACTTGTTGAATGCTGTATATAATAAAGGCAAAACACGAAAAGTCTGCCAAGTGACTAGATATTACATGTGATATAGAAAGCTAGATAACTTTTGCCACAAAGTATAAATCAATTAAGTTCGAAAATCTGTGAAATATCTATACCACTACTGACTAAAACACAAACGTTAAACCTACAAGATAAGTTGTGTTAAAGTACACCAAGCACCAATACATGCCATATATATGATTCAAGTTCCCAAAAAAACCCTTGTTACAATAACTGTTTAATTATACAGTATATATAATTAATAAAATATATATATCTAGGCTATTCAAGCCATTTCTTGATATTCCATTGAAGAATAAAATGGAACAGTGAAAAATATATACTGTTATTATATATTGTATATATACACAAATAATAGAATTTATTGCAACAGAAGTGAGAATACACCAATACTGAGTGCAATCTGCATTGTGAATTTACAATTATCAGAGACCCAGTGATTTAACTGATGGAGTGAATAATCCTTATAAATACACTCACAGATAACAGATACCAATCTGTTATTTATGTCTCACAAATGGTTGCTCAAATGTATATGATAATATCTGCATAATGAAATCTTGAACTTTATAACGGTGTACAATACTAAAGGTTATAAGCCAAATATCCATCAGATAGATTCACATTAATTAGTATTTGTATAATTCAAGAACACTTCAAATCAGAGGTAATCCACCCACTAGATTCTCAGTGCCACTTTTATTATTAGTAAAGTTGCTATGTGTTTTGAAAGCACACACATTCACATAGTTTATTTTTAACTTATGTTGACTTAATAAAAGTTATGTTTTAATTTTCCTCTCAACCCTTTGGCTTACAATGGTTGTTAAAGTTTCATATCAATATCAATATCTTCTCCAGGAACTGAAGTGCTACTTAGGTGCATTCTTTTAGTCTCTATCTTCTCTGATATAGACTATATTTGTAACCATTATTCAAACTAAACATGTTAAGTTCCTTCGTGATCAGAGAGATTATTCTACAGGAAATTTATTTATTTGGCAAAAAAATAGACAGCGCAGACATACATCACAAGGGTATAACAAAACCAATAATACCAATGACAACACTGTTACTTTAACAGGCCGCCAGCGTAGACGCAGGAGGTATAATCAGCGGAGAAACCAAAAAAGGGTTTCCTTCTCGAATGCAGAGACAACTGATGAAGATTGTTCATCACAATTTGCCTCGTCCTCCGGTGAAGACAGTATGGCGTCTGGATATGAGGATAATCAGGTTTATGTACCTGGCGATTCTGATATAGGACACTTAGAACATACCATTAATGCTATTGTAGATACACATACCAATTTGAACATTGAACAATCACATAAAGACAAGGGCAAAAATAGACAACAACATAAGCCTAAACCTAAAATGGTTGAATTAGGCGCAACACCTAAGACTCTTACTAAAAGTGCAATACAAATAGCACCAGTACAGTCTAAGACCAAACAACCTCCTAAAAGTATCCTTCACAAAGATCAGGCAGAGAAACAGGTTTTTCCCTTGGTTCAGATACAACCAGAGGGGGGAGGTACACAGGGAAATCAGAGATTCAGTCATCGGTATTGTCTCAGAGACATGAAAGGTGTGATACCTCAGTAAAAGAAGATAATGTTATCAATTTATCTTCTTATGTACTTACCTATTTTGAGAGAAAAGTGTTAAATTTGGGTTTAGGTTTCTCACCAACAAGAAATTTTAATCTATTTAGGACCATTCTAGACGTTAACAAATTCGTGAGAAAACTCACACTAAAGAAACACTTTGATAATGATACAGCTGAGAATTACCACCCAAAATCTATATCTCAGAATATGGATGGACAAATTGAACTGAGCTTTAATGAGGCTAGAGATCTTACCACTCTTGAATCGCTGGCTTATGAATCTGAGTTTCAGAGTGACAGAGTAAATACTGTCAGTTATCCTCGATTCAAACCGCGTTCAGTTTTTTTACCCTATACAGAGTAGGGGGAAAGCATTAGAGTTATATCATAAAAGAGTGATTGAAGATCTGCAGGCCCTATATTATACTACCGGTACCACGACACCCAACTTGTCTGAAAAAGAAAACTTGGCGATTAAATCTTTACAAAACAATCATCAGATTGTTATTCACCAGTCAGACAAGGGGGGTAGTGTCGTGGTGCTGGATAGACAGCAATATACTTATGAGGCCGTTCGTCAGCTTAGTGATACTTCTACATATCGTGTTCTTCCTTGTAATCCCACCTTTCAGTTTCAGAGACAGCTTAAATCTTTGGTAGATGATGGAATGATTTTGGGCATCCTGGATCAGGATACTGTAAAGTATCTTTTGGTGGATCATCCTGTGGTGCCCATTTTCCATCATCTGCCAAAGGTATATAAAAGCTTGTATAATGTAAAAGGAAGACCGATCGTCTCAGGTATAGGCTCTCTATTTGAGCCTATGTCAGAGTGGTTGGATACTCTATTGCAGCCGATTGTTACTAGTCTTCCAAGTTTCATTAAAGATACCTCGCATGTTCTTGAAACACTCAAGAACATATCCTGGACTGAAAATTGTAGTTGGTTGGCTATCGACGTTGTTTCGTTATATTCAACCATCCCTCAACATATGGGCTTACAAGCAGTGAAATATTTTCTGGAACTTTGTTATGATCTGGAACCTGATCATCTACAATTTATTCTCCGCACTACTGGCTTCCTCCTTGAACATAATTACTTCTTATTTGAAGGGGATTACTATCTGCAGGTACAGGGAACAGCTATGGGGGCTAAATTTGCCCCCGCGTACGCAAACATCTTTATGGGATGGTTAGAGCGAAACTGTATATATGCAGATAGTAATCCCTTTTCTGAGCATATCATCTTTTATAGAAGATTCATTGATGATCTCTTATTTGTTTGGGGGGGGGGGCCAGGAAAGTGCTGAGAATTTTGTCAAGTTTTTGAATTGTGACTCCAATGGGGTTAAGTTCACTTATGAATGGCATTCTGATACCATTCATTTCCTTGATGTCACCCTTACGGGCAACATTGGGGAAAAGCGGATCCATACCAAGTTGTTTCGAAAACCAATATCTGGCAATACCATATTGCACGCCAAGAGTGCACACCCAAGACATGTTTTTAGGGGGATAGCTAAAAGTCAATTTCTCAGAGCAAAACGTATTTGCTCTGATCCTAAAGATTTTGTAACAGAAAGCAGAAAAATAAAAAGCCGTCTCTCAAATAGAGGTTATTCAGCTACCCTCCTAAATAAAAAGTTGATTCCCTGAATGAGTGTGATGACAATATTGAGAGTACTAGTAGTAGAAAAAGTATGAATAAAAATAAAAATAAACATGATGATGGTGACATGTCTACTCAATACACTTCAATTTGTAAAATCATACACAAATATTTCCCCATTTTATATGGAGATAAATCTCTAAAAAAAGTAGTGGAAACAGGTGTCAAATGTGTGTATTCTAGAGGTTTAACATTGGGCAATATGTTGTCCCCCAGTCAACTACCCAGTACTCGTCCATCTAGTACTTGGTTAACCACTAATGGTACTTTCAGATGTGGTAATCGACGCTGTAAGGCCTGTGACTACATTAAAATAGGGAATTCTTTTCAGTCATGTGCCACTGGTCAAACTTTCGAAACAAAAGGGTGTGTAAACTGTTCAGCGTCCTTCATGGTATACCTGGTGGAATGTACAACCCACAATTTACAGTATGTTGGTATGACAACGAGGGACGTTAGAACAAGGATCAGGGAACATCTAGGATACATTAAAAATGAATCACGTTCAGAACTATCTAGACATTTTTTGGATATACATGGAGGATGTGTAAAAAGTTTCAAGTGGTGTGCTATTGAGCGAATCAACAATCCAAAAAGGGGAGGTAATAAGTCAAAAATTCTATCTAGACAAGAAGCGTTTTGGATCTTTAAGTTGTCAACATTAGTACCCAACGGTTTTAATTCAGAATTTGATGTAATTAATTATTGGGAATTAGTTTTTTTTTTCCCTGAATTTGCATATATGCACGCGTGTATGCTTATACTTATGCTAAGTATTTTTACATCTTAACCCTATCCTTGTGATGGTGTTGGCATACGCGTCTGCATATTTGCATATTTGCACATTTATATTTTTGTTTATTTGCATACTTTATTATCCATATACATGCATTTTCTTTTCTAGGCGAGTAAAGAATCTATTTATTTATTTTTCTTTATTCCATTTTGTATAATATATTTGAGTATATGTGAGATATAGTTGTGAGCTTGTGCAATATAAATTTGAGTATATGAATTTGTGCAATATATATATCTAAGCTAATATGAGATAAGTCGTTGTTTACTGTCCCACGCTTTTTGCTTCAGTGTTTGTGCACTGGTCTAGAATATATAATAACATCTTATCTAATTTTGTTACTTATGTATCAATATGTCTTTTTCTTTTTATGTACCATGTTTTGCTATTTTTTCTATGTGCATCAACCTCTGTCGTTATCCATTGTAAGGGTTAAATCATGTGTTTAGGTATAGCAGGTGTTTGATCACCTTCCAACCAATGAATGTGTTTTACATGCTTTTTAAATTGCTAATTGACTAACGTTCTTTAGGTCTACGATTACGGCAGTTTGCCGAAACGCGTACGACCAGTCACTACCTCCTGTGTGTGTAATTTTAATGGTTCCAATAAAGACTGTTTTTATGGTTAACATATACGGTGATCCTGAGCCCCTTTGTTCATTTTGATGTTTTTCAAGTACTCAGTAGAGTAAATAATAATTTAGCCTGCGACAAGTAGTTTGTTGATTTTTTCATTAGATATATATATATAATATATACAGTACATATATATATATATATATATACAGTATATATATATATATATATATATATATATAATGTATAGCAATCCTATGTGTGTATGTATATTGCTATATTGAATCCTAACACTTATTTCTATATTATTATAATCATGTATGTACATATATTTGATACTCTAAACCTAAAACTACTCAGTATTATTCTGACATAAGTGTTTTCCTTATAGAATCAACATATTCTGGTTATATCACAGTTATTATCTCTGTCAGTTATTGAAAATATTAGCAATATTACTATTGTTATCCATGTGCCAACCCAGCTAGGGGGGTTTGATCAGACCTCATCTGTAAAATCATAGGCTGTCTACTGACAAGCGACAATCATGGTTTACTAGCATACCTTGTGTCAGAGTATGAATGATTCTTACAGCAAAACCTAAAAGTATTTTTATATATCATTGGTCTACTTTTCACAAATGGCAATCAAGGTCATAACTTGAGCTGTAATATCAGACAAAGTTTGAATAAGTATCAGAGTCACGTGTAGTTTATGGGTCCATAGATGAACCAGTAGCGATTTAAGACATGCAAAACGATCCTACTATATCATGTCTTGTATCATACACCTTTAGGTCATCATTGCTGTTTCAGGCATCATATAGATCTTAATCCTATTAGGCCAAACCAGGATCATGCTATATATACTGGGTCAGCCCTAGTGTGGACACCATTATGGCATGGAATCTGCCCTGGTTTGATGTCCCAGATAATAGGATAGCTGTAAGGTAAGGTATTGTTACTCACACATACTTCCCGGGTTCATAGGACACAATGCCAGTGGTTGGTCATGTTCAGGCCACGGGATGCAGGGTACCAAGTCGATATATCCATCGAAATTCCAGTTGACGAAGTGTTCTATCTTGGTTGCCACCTTGTTTCAAGGGGGGAATGTGATCAATCAGGATGAACCACAACTCGGTTACTTTGTGCTTTGCATGCAAGAAATATCTCGCTACTGGTTTGTCCGATACTCCTTTATCCAGTGCACTACGTATTGCAGATCTATGAACAGTCATCCGTAGGCGGGCATTATCAATCATTTTTCCGACATAAAATTGACCACAGCAGCAACTGAGAAGGTAAATCACATGACTCGTAGTAAATGTGATAAAGTATTTTATGGTATACTTTTAAGTCGTGTGTGGGTGTCAGAATGATCTGCAGGGAATCATCCTATTGCATATTGTACAACCTGTACACCTAAAACAGCCAGTTTTCTTTGTCTTTAGCCATTGTTGTTTTTGATAGCAATGTTGTGGGTCAGTGAGCATCAATCTATCTCTAAGGTTTCTTCCACGTTTGTATCCCATCTATCCCCGGATGTTATCAGCCAATTCAACAAAGAGAAGAAAGAATTGGCTGATAACATCTGGGATAGATGGGAGATCCTTTAGACAGACAAGACCCTACCATTCAGCCATATGGACCCAACAATCATAGGATACAAACGTGGGAGAAACCTTAGAGATAGATTGATGTTCACTGACCCACAACCATTGCTATCAAAAACAACAATGCTAAAGACAAAGAAAACTGGCTGTCTTTAGATGTACAGATTGTACAACATGCAATGGGATGTTTCCCTGCAGAACATTCCGACACCCACACACGACTAAAAATTATACAATAAAATACTTTATCACATGTACTACGAGTCATGTGATTACCTTCTAAGTTGCTGCTGTGGTCAATTTTATGTCGGAAAATGATTGATAATGCCCGCCCTAAGGATGGCTAATCATAGATCTGCAATACGTAGTGTACTGGATGAAGCAGTATCGGACCAACCAGTAGCGAGACATTTCTTGCATGCAAAGCACAAAGTAACCGGCTTGCAGTTCATCCTGATTGATCACATTCCCCCCTTGAAACCGGGTAGCGACAAAGATAGAACACTTCTTCAACTGGAGTCTCGATGGATATATCGACTTTGTACCCTGCATCCACATGACTTTGTACCCTGCATCCACATGGCCTGAACATGTCCAACGACTGGCATTGTTTCCTATGAACCCGGGAAGTATGGGTGAGTAACAATACCTAACCTTGCAGCTATCCTATGATCTGGGACATCAGACCAGGGTGGATTCCATGCCATAATGGGGTTCACACTAGGTCTGACCCAGTAATTTTCATAGAGTATATATAGCATGATCCTGGTTTGGCCTAATAGGATTGAGATCTATACGATGCCTGAAACAGCAATTATGACCTAAGGGGGTACCATACAAGACATGATATAGTAGGATCACTGACCTAGGTTGCTTTGCATGTTTAAATCGCTACTGGTTCATCATAGACCCCATAAAACTACACTTGACTCTGATACTTATTCAAACTTTGTCTGAATATTACTAGCTCAAGTTATGACCTTGATTGCTATTTGTGAAACAGTAGACCAATGATATATAAAAGACTTTGAGGTTTTGCTGTAAGAGTCATTCATACTCAGACACAAGGTATGCTAGTAAACCATGGATTGTCACTTGTCAGTAGACAGACCTATGGTTTTACAGATGAGGTCTGATCACACAACCCCTAGTTGGGTTGGCACATGATAACAACAGTAACATTGCTAATATTGTCAATAACCTGACAGAGATAATAACTGTGATATAACCAGAAACATGTTAATACTATAATGGAAACACTTATGTCAGAATAATACTGAGTAGCTTTTGGTTTAGAGTATCAAATATATGTACGTACATGATTATAATAATATAGAAATAAGTGTTAGGATTCAATATAGCAATATACGTACACACCATAGGATTGATATACATTATATATATATATACACAGTATATATATATATATTTATATATATAATATTATATATATATATATATATATATTATAAATATATATATATATATATATATAATGAAAAATCATCAAATTACTTGTCACAGGTCTAAATTATTATTTACACTACTGTGTACTTGAAAAACACTAGATTTGTAACTGAGTGGGTATGCGTTGATAATGTTGTGATTATTAGATTGATATGTCATTATGTCTGGGTTAATAGAATAAGATTGATACACCTCCCCCCTGAGTCTGTCTGCTTTGCGATATTGGCCTGAGACTCCCTTTAGACTCTAGCACTGATTAGTCCTCTTCTGTATACATATATTGAGTATCGGTAAAACACACACATTAGGAAGATGTACTAGTCACATATCTGGTTATAGTAGTAAGGCTTAAATGCGCAACATTCCTATTTACTTTGTATTGAGCGCTGTATAGCATACGTCACAACAGTATGCTAATTAGCCATGTGCTTGGCTATACCTGAAACCACGCACACCGTCTGCTCTGTAAAACTGTGCCCAATCCGTTACAGAACAGAGAGATGTTGCCTAGCAGCGTAATATTAATCACTGACTGAATGAGCTATATCTTAAGCAGGAATCTATAACCACTAACAACGTAAGCATGATTTAAATAAGATTCTCTAATGATGTTATTACAATATGCACTATGAGTTAATACACCACTGTCTTTGACTACGATATCAGGATCGCACACAGGAGACAAGATTAAGTGCCACAACGACAGGTAGTCATGGAGATATTAGACCATACTATATTACCAAAACATATATACATGTATACATCTGTCACTATATCTGCTTCTGCATCCAACTTGTTGTACTTGATGTTTTAACTTAATGTGATACATATTAATTAATTTGTGTAATGCTATTTAACCTTGAATCTATAGATTTTAATTAAGTGATACACTTGGTATTAATTATAGCTGAATGGTGCTTATGCACATTATGTTGTTTACACTAGAAAATATTTTTTGTGATGGGAACACACTATGCATTTAATGTTTATAGATGTTTATATATTTCTGTAACCAGGCAACAGTGTTGGCGCAAGTCTTTGAACTGCTTGATGGGTGGGGCTTAGTACATTTAAGATTCACTGTTTTCCATTGCACATTGTTTGGTCTGAGGAAGGGGTTTGCGAACCCTGAAACGTTACCACGTAATAAATAAAGTATTATTTTATCTAAACCCAGCGAGTGCAGTCCCTGCTTGAAGAAAAAATCTCAATGGGTTCTTGAAGAAAGGGAAGAAATACAGAGGCGCCTCTAGGGGCAATATCACCAAGCAGGGTAGAATCAACTGTTGGTATATTAATGTATACACTACACATTTGTGAAGCACACTGTAGTGCAATTTTGGCAGACCGAGACTTCTGAGCCCTCTCGGCTGACTCCGACCTCTGGTAATCTCCAACAGATGAACGGATAGGTGGTGCAATTTCCTCACTGCCTTAGTATGAAGCTTTGCATCAGCAGTCACTCCTACTACTTGTCAGCAAACACCCAATAGTAAAGAGGGGGTATGAGGATAAAGGACTTCAGGATGTAGGTGTTTGGTTTGAATCTTGATAAATTCTGTAATCCAAAAGATGTCAGATCCTGTTTGTTCTCAGAGCAACTCATGTGGTGCATTTGTAGTTACTCTGCTTCCTCTACTGGTATTTCTCACTACCCTTCCACCTGGCTGGAGGAGAAACAAGAAGCCAGCTTCCTATTTTGCACTGTGACAACGGGGAAGAGAAATATTACTGTATCTTTACTATAATGTGTTCTGCTCTGAGAACAAACAGGATCTGACATCTTTTGGATTACAGTATTTCTCAAGATCCAAACCAAACACCTACATCCTGAGGTCCTTTATCCTCATACCCCCTCTTTACTATTGGGTGTTTGCTGCCAAGTAGTAGGAGCGGCTGCTGAATGCGGAGCTTCATACTAAGGCAGTTAGGAAATTGCATCACACTATTCTGCATCTGTTGGAGATAACAGAGGACGGTTGTCAGGTGATCAGCTTCAGAAGTCTGCCACAATTGCACTACAGTGTGCTTCACCAAATGTGAGTGTATAAATCAATATATGTACTGTTGATTCTACCCTGCTTGGTGATATTGCACTTAGGGGCGCATCTGTATTTCTCCCTTTCTTCAGGAATCCATCTGATTCAGATGAGCTATTCCAGAGAGCAGCCACAACTTTTTAGTCTTTTGAAATATAGAGACTTACCCTTCAGAGACCTATTGTTTGTATTATGATCATGTGTGGTCCTTGTTTTAGTATAATGTAGTTATTATACTGATACCCAGTTGTGATAAATCTGGTTATATAGGGTTTGACATGTGAGATTCCCTTACACTTTATAGTGCCCCCTACCAGTATTAGAGTGATTTGTTCACCACTTCTTAATGCTGTCGATCTATCTAAGTTAGGCTTTTTGCGCTCGTCGGGTTGGCGTGTGAGTAAAATACAGTTTACTTCGAATTTTTAGTATGATCGTAACCCGACGAGCGCAATTAATGCTCGAGCCAGAGCATTAATTGGCGCTACCACTTGTAATCTGGTCCTTAGTTTATCTTCTTTGCTGTGTCCAATTAGATATAGCTGTAAATGAGATTGTGACTTAACTAAGTAAGCAACTAAGCAACAACTGTGTAGTATGTAGCCCAGCAGACAACATATGGCATACATAAGTATACAGTATGCATTTTACTTTCTTTTGGATGAGTTGTGAAAAGTACAATTTGTTATTCAATCATAAATATAAGAGATGCTCAGAGCAGGTGGACAGGTTATGGAG
Organism: Bombina bombina; assembly: GCF_027579735.1. Taxonomy (NCBI): domain Eukaryota; kingdom Metazoa; phylum Chordata; class Amphibia; order Anura; family Bombinatoridae; genus Bombina; species Bombina bombina. The sequence goes on from NC_069502.1 coordinate 41,952,328, forward strand.
CAGCAGTCTTTGTGACCGCTGCTTCATAACTGCTGTTTCTGGCGAGCCTGCAGGCTCGCCAGAAACACGGGGCATCAAGCTCCATTCGAAGCTTGATACATATGCCCCATAGTTACATTGATTTTAACTTTATCATTCTAGACATTTTTAAGGGACTAATATCAAATGATTTTCTATGAAGAAACTAATCTCTTTATTAGATTGTTACAAATGAAATATTTATCAGATATTTTAAAGAATTAGCATTTTCTCTCCCCCCCTTTTTTGATGATCTAGCGTGTATTTAAATACACGTATGTGTATGTGTTAAATATAATACAGTAATCTTGATATTTATCAACAAATAGTTATTCTTTGAAAAGGGAATTTATAAAAAATATTTTTACCAATAATGTGACCGACATACTAATGGCTAGATAGAATTACAATATGTTCCCTAGCTTTTTGTTTGCTTTTTGGCTTTTCTAATATTATGAGATGTATACGCTTTAAAGAGAATTCTGAAAAAATAGAGGTGTGTTCAGGTAGACTAACATGCAGTGATCAAGTGTGCATGCTCGAAAACGCGTTTGCAGGTGTATCTGTTCACACACACTGTGATTTGATTTTATGGATGCCATATATCGTTGTGCTTTTAAATGGATTGAATAAAGCATAGGATTTTATCTCATGTGTGGAGCATTTCTGGACACAGTGCGCTTCATATTCTGGTATTTCTATTACTTTGGGTGTGAGAAGCGGGCATGCCATGAAGCAGCACTAAACTATTACATACCTTCTCCATTACTCACTCTCCTTTGTTCTGGGTTCAGAGGTTACAGCGACCTAGTGATGTGGAATATCTACAATCAAGGTGAGAACTATTATGCTCTTTCCCTGATGTGACTTGTTTGATGTAAATGAATTTGTGTTCTTAACTAAGCAACAACTGTGTAGTATGTAGCCGGCCAGACAACCTGTGGCAAACATAAGTATACAGTAATGTTTTTTTACCTTCATTTGGATGAGTTGTGAAAATTACAGTTTGTTATTCAGTCACAAATGTAAGAGGTACTGATCTATACTTTAGCACAAGTAAAGACCGATAATCATCTTTATCTCCTTGATAAATGTCCTGTACTGGGGCTGTAGCATTTTACCATCTGTATGAGTTCAGCGTACGGATGTAACAGTAAGTGTATTGTTATCTCACCTGTGGCATTAGTGATTGATCCTTCTGAACACGGAACACAGTCATAGCAACAAGCTGTGTTGACCCTGACGAGAAGATTTTCTGTAACCTGGGTGGCAGGTATCTCTGCACGTGGAGCGGGGATCTATTCAGAGGAAAAAAGGGGGAATTATTTATACCTCAGCAAAGGGATTTCTCATGTTTAGAAATTAACATATAGGGAGTGCAGAATTATTAGGCAAATGAGTATTTTGACCACATCATCCTCTTTATCCATGTTGTCTTACTCCAAGCTGTATAGGCTAGAAAGCCTACTACCAATTACGATATTAGGTGATGTGCATCTCTGTAAATGAGAAGGGGTGTGGTCTAATGACATCAACACCCTATAATCAGGTGTGCATAATTATTAGGCAACTTCCTTTCCTTTGGCAAAATGGGTCAAAAGAAGGACTTGACAGGCTCAGAAAAGTCAAAAATAGTGAGATATCTTGCAGAGGGATGCAAGCACTCTTAAAATTGCAAAGCTTCTGAAGCTGTGATCATCGAACAATCAAGCGTTTCATTCAAAATAGTCAACAGGGTCGCAAGAAGCGTGTGGAAAAACCAAGGCGCAAAATAACTGCCCATGAACTGAGAAAAGTCAAGCGTGCAGCAGCCAAGATGCCACTTGCCACCAGTTTGGCCATATTTCAGAGCCTGCAACATCACTGGAGTGCCCAAAAGCACAAGGTGTGCAATACTCAGAGACATGGCCAAGGTAAGAAAGGCTGAAAGACGACCACCACTGAACAAGACACACAAGCTGAAACGTCAAGACTTGGGCCAAGAAATATCTCAAGACTGATTTTACTAAGGTTTTTTATGGACTGATGAAATTGAGAGTGAGTCTTGATGGGCCAGATGGATGGTGCCCGTGGCTGGATTGGTAAAGGGCAGAGAGCTCCAGTCCGACTCAGACGCCAGCAAGGCGGAGGTGGAGTACTGGTTTGGGCTGGTATCATCAAAGATGAGCTTGTGGGGCCTTTTCGGGTTGAGGATGGAGTCAAGCTCAACTCCCAGTCCTACTGCCAGTTTCTGGAAGACACCTTCTTCAAGCAGTGGTACAGGAAGAAGTCTGCATCCTTCAAGAAAAACATGATTTTCCATGCAGGACAATGCTCCATCACACGCGTCCAAGTACTCCACAGCGTGGCTGGCAAGAAAGGGTATAAAAGAAGAAAATCTAATGACATGGCCTCCTTGTTCACCTGATCTGAACCCCATTGAGAACCTGTGGTCCATCATCAAATGTGAGATTTACAAGGAGGGAAAACAGTACACCTCTCTGAACAGTGTCTGGGAGGCTGTGGTTGCTGCTGCACGCAATGTTGATGGTGAAACAAAACAAAACACTGACAGAATCCATGGATGGCAGGCTTTTGAGTGTCCTTGCAAAGAAAGGTGGCTATATTGGTCACTGATTTGTTTTTGTTTTGTTTTTGAATGTCAGAAATGTATATTTGTGAATGTTTGAGATGTTATATTGGTTTCACTGGTAAAAATAAATAATTGAAATGGGTATATATTTGTTTTTTGTTAAGTTGCCTAATAATTATGCACAGTAATAGTCACCTGCACACACAGATATCCCCCTAAAATAGCTATAACTAAAAACAAACTAAAAACTACTTCCAAAACTATTCAGCTTTGATATTATGAGTTTTTTTGGTTCATTGAGAACATGGTTGTTGTTCAATAATAAAATTAATCCTCAAAAATACAACTTGCCTAATAATTCTGCACTCCCTGTATTTTCATGATGGAGTTTCTGATAAGACTTGCAACCTAAAAAACAAGTTGACTAGATTAGAGTGTGGATTGTTTCTATGTCAAAAGGACAAAAACAAAATATTTAAAGAATAAAATGTGGTAAAATAAATCTAAACTCATTACTTGACTAACATTTTTATAATGATTTCATCACACCAAACTGTATCGTATCCTCTCACCGGTAGGGAGGTCTGCCTGCTTTTTACATCTGCAGTGTTTCTTGTCCTTGGTTTTTAAGTACTACTATCACTGCTCCTACCATTACATCCCTGACCCAGTCCAGCCCCTTCACAACAACATGTCCAGTCAACCCATGATATATTAATAGCCCCAACAACAAAACACTGATGGGCACCTGCACAAATCTATTCATCCGTTTTCTACATTTTGTGGTTAACCACAATTTCACCTGTTCTCTAACTCATCTGGAATTAGGCAATCACATGTCAGTACATTTGATTTGTGAATGCTGTAACATACAAATAAGCAAATAAACAGATAAACTTTCAGGTGTTAATTTGTTTAGTATCTGTATCTACATATACTAATTACTGTACCTCTGTGAACATTTGGTGCCACTGGATTGCGGTTGTATTGATAAAAACTGATCTTTTCTCCGGTGCAGAAGCGTTGAAGTTTCCAATACTGACCGGACCGTCAGGCAATATCCAGTTCACAATATCATAATACCCTTTGAGGTTCCCGACCTCATCAAAATAGATTGTATCCGAGAGAAGTGAGAAGTGAAGGCTCTGCAGATAATGACGCAACTGAAACATATTTATCAAAGGAAGAACATTTCAGTATTAAGTGTTCTTAAAGAACCAGGCAAGTAACACTAGACTAGCTCACTTGGTGCCCCTCAAACCTCCAAAACCAACAATTTTATCCTTTTTTTTCCTTGTATATTTATCTCAACCAGAGACCAGGGAATCATGGAGGGATCATGTAACCTCAATAGACAACCAGAGACCAGGGAATCATGGAGGGATCATGTAACCTCAATAGACAACCAGAGACCAGGGAATCATGGAGGGATCATGTAACCTCAATAGACAACCAGAGACCAGGGAATCATGGAGGGATCATGTAACCTCAATAGATAACCAGAGACCAGGGAATCATGGAGGGATCATGTAACCTCAATAGACAACCAGGGGCCATGGGTTTTAAATACTTAAAAAGGTTTGCAGCTGCTCTAGGCACAAAATAAACCAGTGACTTAATTTTACTTTTTAGTATATTAAATACACTTAATGGGACATGATACTTTTACTTCAAATGTCCTAAGTATTCACACCCCACTGTAAAGAGACTTTAAGCAGCCAATCAGGATGCTTGTCCCAGGACCTGCTAGGGAGTGTGCATCTTTCATGTGCAGGCACCGTTATGTTATTTCCTATTCAGTTTAAATAAGTTCTATGAAATCTCATGAGATAACAGCAAAAGGTAGAGCATTACCTCAGCACTGTTGATATTGATTAGCCATTGTTTTGTTTTGTTTTTAACTTGGGACAACAGCTGAAATATAACTGTTCACAGAGCACTTACTCTGATGAGCTTAAGAAATTTTAAGGTAAAATATCTTCCTATTTTTCATAGAGATGCTCAGGTGATATTTTCTTGTCAGCTTTTTACAGTTATGCTGCATCACTTTTAAGTGATTTAACACATAAGTATTATGTCCCTTTAAAGTTAACATTTAGGGCTATATTACGAGCAAGAAGGTCATTATTGTGGGTGTTTGCACGCATCAGATTTTTTGCTTGTATTACAAATTGATAGTAAACATGGTTCCTTGAGCGCAATTGAAGTTAACACGTGTTGGGATAGTACACCTCAGAGCTCTGGTTAAATGTATTGTGATACAAAAAAGTGTCAAAAACACATAAAAACCATAATTTATGTAAGAACTTACCTGATAAATTCATTTCTTTTATATTGGCAAGAGTCCATGAGCTAGTGACGTATGGGATATACAATCCTACCAGGAGGGGCAAAGTTTCCCAAACCTCAAATGCCTATAAATATACCCCTCACCCACACCCACAATTCAGTTTTAACGAATAACGAAGTAGTGGGGGTGATAAAATAAGGAGTAAAAAAGCATACAAAAAGAGGAACTGGAACTAAAATTGTGCTTTTATACAAAAATCATAACCACAAAAAAGGGTGGGCCTCATGGACTCTTGATAATATGAAAGAAATTAATTTATCAGGTGAGTTCTTACATAAATTGTGTTTTCTTTCATGTAATTGGCAAGAGTCCATGAGCTAGTGACGTATGGGATAAAAATACCCAAGATGTGGAAGACCAAAGAAGAGTCACTAGAAAGGGAGGGATAAAATAAAAAGAGCCATTTCCGCTGAAAAAATTAAATACACACAAAAATAAATTTTTCTCATAAATTGAAGAAAAAAGCATACACCTAGATTTAGAGTTTTGCGGCCAAAGGGGTGCGTTAGCTACGTGTGTTTCCCCCCCCCCACACACTTTTTAAATAACGCTGGTATTTAGAGTTCTCTGAAGGGCTGCGTTAGGCTCCAAAAAGGGAGAGTAGAGCATAATTTAACGCCACTTCAACTCTAAATACCAGCGGTGCTTACGGTAGCGGCACCTAACACCCTAACATGTACCCCCGAGTCTAAACACCCCTAACCTTACACTTATTAACCCCTAATCTGCCGCCCCCGCTATCGCTGACAACTGCATTACACAATTAACCCCTAATCTGCCGCTCCGTACACCGCCGCAACCTACATTATCCCTATGTACCCCTAATCTGCTGCCCCCAACGTCGCCGACACCTACATTATATTTATTAACCCCTAATCTGCCCCCCCCAGTGTCGCTGCTACCTTACCTAAAATTATTAACCCCTAATCTGCCGACCGGACCTCGCAGCTACTCTAATAAATGTATTAACCCCTAAACTGCCTCACTCCCGCCTCGCAAACCCTATAATAAATTTTATTAACCCCTAATCTGCCCTCACTAACATCGCCGACACCTAACTTCAAGTATTAACCCCTAATCTGCCTACCGGACCTCACCGCTACTATAATAAATGTATTAACCCCTAAAGCTAAGTCTAACCCTAACCCTAACACCCCCCCTACGTTAAATATAATTTAAATCTAACGAAATAAATTATTTCTTATTAAATAAATTAATCCTATTTAAAACTAAACACTTACCTGTAAAATAAACCCTAATATAGCTACAATATAACGAATAATTATATTGTAGCTATTTTAGGATTTATATTTATTTTACAGGCAACTTTGTATTTATTTTAACTAGGTACAATAGCTATTAAATAGTTAATAACTATTTAATAGCTACCTAGTTAAAATAATTACAAAATTACCTGTAAAAAAAATCCTAACCTAAGTTACAATTAAACCTAACACTACACTATCAATAAATTAATTAAATAAATTACCTACATTTACCTACAATTAAATCAACTAAACTAAATTACAAAAAAAACCAAACACTAAATTGCAAAAAAAACCAAACACTAAATTACAAAAAATAACAAAAGATTACAAGAATTTTAAACAAATTAAACCTACTCTAAGCCCCCTAAAAAAATAACAAAGCCCCCCAAAATAAAAAAATCAGCCAATCAGATTTTTCCTACCTTAATTCTGATTGGCTGATAGAATCCTATCAGCCAATCAGAATTCGAGGGACGCCATCTTGGATGACATCATTTAAAGGAACCTTAATTCGTATTTAGTCCGTCGGTGAGGAAGGATGGCTCCGCGTCGGCTGCTTCAAGATGGACCCGCTCGGCTCCGGATGGAAGAAGATAGAAGATGCCGTCTGGATAAAGACTTTGGACCCTCTTCTGGACCTCTTCTTGTCGGATAGGATGAAGATTTCGGACCCTCTTCTGGACCTCTTCTTGCCGGATAGGATGAAGACTTCGGACCCTCTTCTGGACGGATCGGTGATACCCGGCTGGGTGAATACAAGGTAGGGAGATCTTCAGGGGCTTAGTGTTAGGTTTTTTAAGGGCAGTTTGGGTGGGTTAGATTAGGGGTATATGGGTGGTGGGTTGTAATGTTGAGGGGGGGTATTGTAGGTTTTTTTTTCAGGCAAAAGAGCTGATTTCTTTGGGGCATGCCCCGCAAAAGGCCCTTTTAAGGGCTGGTAAGGTAATAGAGCTGTTAATTTTTTATTTTAGAATAGGGTAGGGCATTTTTTTATTTTGGGGGGCTTTGTTATTTTTTAGGGGGCTTAGAGTAGGTGTAATTAGTTTAAAATTCTTGTAATCTTTTGTTATTTTTTGTAATTTAGTGTTTGTTTTTTTTTGTAATTTAGTTTAGTTGATTTAATTGTAGGTAATTGTAGGTAGTTTATTTAATTAATTTATTGATAGTGTAGTGTTAGGTTTAATTGTAACTTAGGTTAGGATTTATTTTACAGGTAATTTTGTAATTATTTTAACTAGGTAGCTATTAAATAGTTATTAACTATTTAATAGCTATTGTACCTAGTAAAAATAAATACAAAGTTGCCTGTAAAATAAATATAAATCCTAAAATAGCTACAATATAATTATTCGTTATATTGTAGCTATATTAGGGTTTATTTTACAGGTAAGTGTTTAGTTTTAAATAGGATTAATTTATTTAATAAGAAATAATTTATTTCATTAGATTAAAATTATATTTAACTTAGGGGGGTGTTAGGGTTAGGGTTAGACTTAGCTTTAGGGGTTAATACATTTATTATAGTAGCGGTGAGGTCCGGTCGGCAGATTAGGGGTTAATAAGTGTAGGTAAGGTGGGGGGGCAGATTAGGGGTTAATAAATATTATGTAGGTGTCGGCTGTGTTAGGGGCAGCAGATTAGGGGTACATAGGGATAATGTAGGTGGCGGCGGTGTCCGGTCGGCAGATTAGGGGTTAAAAATTTTTATTAGAGTGACGGCAATGTGGGGGGGCCTCGGTTTAGGGGTACATAGGTAGTTTATGGGTGTTAGTGTACTTTAGAGCACAATAGTTAAGAGCTTTATGAACCGGCGTTAGCCCATAAAGCTCTTAACTCCTGACTTTTTTCTGCGGCTGGAGTTTTGTCGTTAGAGTTCTAATGTTCACTTCAGCCAAGACTCTAAATACCAGCGTTAAAAAGATCCCATTGAAAAGATAGGATACGCAATTGGCGTAAGGGGATTTGCGGTATGGAAAAGTCGCGGCTGGAAAGTGAGCGTTAGACCCTTTCCTGCCTGACTCTAAATACCAGCGGGGGGCCAAAAGCAGCGTTAGGAGCCCTTAACACTGGTTTTGATGGCTACCGCAGAACTCTAAATCTAGGCATTAAAACATAAGCAGAAGAATAAACTGAAACAGCTGCCTGAAGAACTTTTCTCCCAAAAACTGCTTCAAAAGAAGCAAATACATCAGAATAATAAATTTAGTAAATGTATGCAAAGAAAACAAATAGAATTCTATCAACCAATCGGAATTGAAGGGATGCCATCTTGGATGACGTTTTTTAAAGGAACCTTCATTCTTCAGTCGCCGTCGTATGGAAGAGGATGCTCCGCGTCGGATGTCTTCAAGATGGACCCGTTCCGCTCCGGATGGAAGAAGATAGAAGATGCCCGCCTGGATGAAGACTTCTGCCGGTCTGGATGTCCTCTTCTGGCCGGATCGGATGAAGACTTCTGCCCCTCTGGAGGTCCACTTGTGCCCGGCTGGGTGAAGACGGCTCAAGGTAGGGAGATCTTCAAGGGGTTAGTGTTAGGTTTTTTTAAGGGGGATTGGGTGTGTGGGTGGTGGGTTTTAATGTTGGGGGGTTGTATTTCTTTTTTTACAGGTAAAAGAGCTGATTACTTTGGGGCAATGCCCCGCAAAAAGCCCTTTTAAGGGCTATTTGTAATTTAGTATAGGGTAGGGAATTTTATTATTTTGGGGGGCTTTTTTATTTTATTAGGGGACTTAGATTAGCTTAAACTTCTTGTAATTTTTTTTTAATTTTCTGTAATTTAGTGGGGGGGTTTTGTACTTTAGTTTATTTTATTTAATTGTATTTAATTTTAGGTAATTGTAGCTAATTAATTTAATTTATTTAATGATAGTGTAGTGTTAGGTGTAATTGTAACTTAGGTTAGGATTTATTTAACAGGTACATTTGTCTTTATTTTAACTAGGTAGCTATTAAATAGTTAATAACTATTTAATAACTATTGTACCTAGTTAAAATAAATACAAAGTTGCCTGTAAAATAAAAATAAATCCTAAAATAGCTACAATGTAATTATTAATTATATTGTAGCTATCTTAGGGTTTATTTTATAGGTAAGTATTTAGTTTTAAATAGGAATAATTTAGTTAATAATATTAATTTTATTTAGATTTATTTAAATAATATTTAAGTTAGGGGGGGTGTTAGGGTTAGTTTTAGGGGTTAATAACTTTATTATAGTGGCGGCGACGTTGGTGGCGGGCAGATTAGGGGTTAATACATTTAATAGGCTATGTGGGCTATGGCGGTTTAGGGGTTAATACTTGAATAGGTTTATTGCGTTGTGGGTTAATGGCGGATTAAGGGTTAATAGTTTTAAGAGGTAGTTTGCGATGTTGGGGTTGGTGGATTTAGGGGTTAATAGTTTCAATAGGCATATTGCGTTGTGGGGGGTTGTCGGTCTAGGGGTTAATACATTTAATATTAGTAATGAGAGGGGGGATTGCGGATATAGGGGTTTTACGTGTTGGGCTTATTTTTGGGAGGCGTGTTAGACTTTTACGGGAGATTTGTTATTTTCTTTACTTTTCTTAGGTGCTGGCAGTTTCTAAAGTGCCGTAAGTCACTAGCGACTACAGAAATATGTAGTTACGCTCGTTTCTGGACATCGCTAGTTTATCCGACTTACGGCACTTTATGAACTGCCGGTGGGGTTTATGTAATACCCCGATGTGCGAGGTGAAATTACGGACGGTGCAGGTTCCCACGCTTGCGCCGAAACCTGCGCCCTATATGTGATCGTGTCTATGTGTTAATTACTGTGATCTGGAAGCTGTGTATATATGGGGCTTACTTTCACTCCCCATATGTAAGTGCTGAATTAAAGCCAGAGTCATTGCCAAGCATGCCATCACTAGACACCATTAACCCATTGGGTGCCACTGCATTATTGTGCAATGGGTTTCAGCCCACTTTAAACATGAGAGAGGCATAACGGGACAGGGAGAGGTACCATTTAATTAAAAAAGAAATGAGCTTAGAATCGGATTCAAGTTATAACGAAACACTTTTTTAATACATAATATTTTTTTCCACTGCAGATAGGATAGGTCTAGAATAGACCTATCCTATCTGCAGTGGAAAAAAAATACTATATTATTAATACGTGTTTAATCATGGCAGTGGCTAGCTCTTCTACCTATCCTGCAGTACTGAGTCTGACAGAGCTCTGACTCTCAGTCTCCGAAGTCCGGACTGTCTCGATATTGCCTGGCCCCTACCTGAGTTAAGTAGTGAGGAGTCCTGGCCTGACTGTCCACTCATCTGACTGCCTTACTGCTGGCCGCTCCACTCCGTCTTCTTCACCAGACGCACAGATCAGTGAGTCTCCCCGTCACACTCACTTCCTAACTGCTTGGCCTGGGAGATCACGTGCGCCCTCCCTCAACCTCAAGCCATGTGCGCCGCAGCTGTGTTAATTGGCTAAGACGTGATTTTATGATCACAGTCCAGATCAACATTGCAAAAGGAATTGGCCTGCCCCTTTGTCAATAAAGTGTCAGATATAGTAAACCAATCGCCGGCTGCCCCAACAGACAGGAAGGCTCTCAGCGGTAAGCCGCCTGTCAAAATAAAATATTTTTTTTAAAGCCACATATGCGTGCAGTGGCTGGGCTGGGGCAAGTGCCACCCCCCTTGTTGGCCTCTGCATTAATACGCCCCTGGTTATGTTAAATTGCTATATGGCTGACTTGGAGTGATGGGTGTTTAACTATAGATTCTCTGCAGACCACAGTCCAAGACCATTCACTTACTGTACATACATGTAAAATGTATGTGAGCTATTATAAGCATTGCACATTCCATGTATGTGTGATGCTAAATGGCTAATTGAATGCCTTGAACTGATGGCTTCTCTGTATGGCCACAATGCAAGGCCTTAATTAAAAAACATGTAACATGTATGGGAGCACTTATAGCATCACACATTCATATACATAGGTATGTGTATGCTAAATGGCTAATTGGCTGGCTTAGATTGATAGGAAAATGCATTGTTGCTCTCTCTGTATGCTACAGGGTGAATAAATGATTGAAGTTAAAAAAACATAAAATTGCAATTGCCTTAATGCGTTAATGCTTAAAATTATTACCATAGATTTCAAATTATTTTTAATAAAGATTTTATTTAAGCCCTGTCACGCTATGGGGGCCTATGTATCAAAGGTCTTACCGGACCTGATCCGACAGTGCGGATCAGGTCCGTAAGACCTCGCTGAATGCGGAGGAGCAATATGCGCTCTGTATTCAGCACACTAGAGCTGCTGGTGCATCAACGCCCCCTGCAGACTCGCGCGCATTCGGCCGCCAGCAGGGAGGTGTCCATTCAAGCCCGACCGACTCTATCGGGTTGAATTTTGCCGATTCCTGTCCGTCTGCTCAGACCAGGTGGACAGGGTTATGGAGCAGCGGTCTTTAGACTCGCCAGGAAGACTCGCCATAAACACGGGCCCACAAGCTTCATACGGAGCGTGATAAATGGGCCTCCCTATATATATATATACACACACAAAAAAATAAGCTTAAGGAGTATGTTTATGTAAGTATATATATATATATATATATAGATTATATATATATATATATATATATATATATATTTGTGTG